>NW_007251199.1:112327-228437 GCF_000164805.1 Carlito syrichta | reverse complement strand
CTCCCAAAGGCGCGGGTTTAGAGGCTGAGCGACCCGACCGAGTCCGGCACCAGCTACTGGGGGGTCTCTATCTTCCCTGATTTACTCTCTAAGAACAATATAAATCGACTGCATCTAGATGGCCATCTTGGTGCTCATCCCACTTTTTTGTTTTGTTGTTGGTCTTCCTTGACCTTGATATTTTGAAGAGTACAGGCATTTTATTTTATAGGATGTCCCTAAATTTAAGTTTTCATGACTATTTCTTCATGATTGTGCTCATGATTATGTATTCTTGAAAGAATAGAAATGATACTATGTTTTTTTCTATGCGTCATAACTAGGTGGAACAAGATATTGGTGTGCTCCATTAACGGTAATTTTAAATTTAATTAATTTGTTAAGCTGATGTCTGCATGGCTTTTATTGTACATCTTAAAATGTAATTAATAAGTAATTTGAGGGGATATAATTTGAGAGTAAAAGTTTTATTATAAAACTTGCTACCCACTAGTTTCAGCGTTCATTGATAACTATTGTCTAAGTCAACTATTACTAAGATGGCTGCAAAATAATGATTTTTCTAACTCCATTATGTCTTCCATATTATTAGTTGGCATTCCACTTTAAAGAAGAGATTTTTCTTCTTTCCCAACTGGCTATTTGTGTATCTATCTAAATATCTATATCAGTGTAGACTTGTGGATTTTTATTTTATTATATATAATGACTCATAACCATTATATATTTTGATGCTCAAGTTGACCCAGATTTGGCAAGTGGGAGTCTAGACACACTTTTCAATGAATAGAGTGTCATCTTCTGTCTAGATTTCACTTTTATACTCATTGTGTAGCTAGAGCTATAAACTTTGAAAGGGCAGTAACCATCTCCTTTAATTGGGAAAAATCTTGGATACAATGCATCCTTCTATGGCTATTTGTTAATTATCTATCTAAAGCCTCCTGCACCTCTGGCCTATAGTTGCAGCATGTCTTTGTCAGGAGTTAATGAAAGAAGTGATGGTGAGATGGTGGAGCTGACACTTGGTGGTTATCAGGCAGGCTTTAATTTAACCTTCTATTAAATTAGTAACACTTCATATAAAGAAACATTGAGAAATTCCTTTGTTATAATTCTTGATTTTTAATAACCTATCAATAAACTGCCAAAAACTTTGTAAATAGCACCTTTTAAGAACAGTTCAATCAAAATCCAACCAAAGAAGCCAGGCATGGTTGCTCATGCTTGTAATCCCAGGACTGTGGTGATGAAGGTAAGAGGATTGCCTGAGCCCATGGGTTTGAGACCAGCTTGGACAACTTGGAAAGCCCTAGTCTCTAAAATAAATTTTAAAAAAACGTAGCCAGGCACGGTGACACATGCCTGTAGTTCCAGCTATTTGGAAACCTGAGGCAGATGGGTTGCCTGAGCCCAGTAGGTCATGTCTGAGATAGCCAAGAGTGTGCCACTGCACTCCAGGCTGGGTTTCAAAGTGAGACTCTTACACACACAATAAAACAAAATAAAATATAAATTAAATAAATAAATCCAACCAAAGAGAGTGAGTATAGTTAGTTCCAATAAGTCTTTCAAATTTCCATGTAAACTTTTTGTCTTTCTAATAAAGACAAGGAAGTTTATGCACCCCTAATTCAGTCATGTGATAAAAACTTTTGAAGTCTTATCTAGACTCTTTCCTCAAATATGTAGCATACAAACCACACACCCTTCTTGATGGTGTGATGATGACGATGACTACAATGAAGACGCCTAGATATTTTAGTTCCTAAGTTCTTCCAATATTTCAGAGAAGAGAAAAAAATACCTTCGTGTTCATTTTAGACTACTTAGGTTCAAACTGCTTTTAAAGGGTGGAGAGTAAACCAGCAAGTGGTACGAGTGGAGGTAGGGTGGAGTGCCGTGTAGGGCAAAGGTGTACCAGCAACATTACCACCATAAGGCAATTTAGAGCGGTAGTCCAATAGTCTTGATCCTTCTGCTATGTACGCCATAGATTCTGAAACTTCAGCATGCATCAGAATCATTTGGAAAGCAGACCTCATTCAGAGTTTCTGACTGAGTTAGTCTAATTTGGGAACAGTTAATTTGCATTTCTAGAAAGATCTCCGATGATGCCAATGATGTTGTTCCAAGAATTTTGAGTCATTGACATAGAGAAGAAAAGATTTAAAATATCTAAAAGTGGAAGTAGATCTTTTCTCTTAAGATGTTTTATTAAACTGTACTCAAATGCATTGTTGTGGGGTCATGATGTCAGGATGGAAATGAAAGAAAAGAGATAGAAGACCTTCTATAAATGATCTATCCCTGGACAGGCCTAATGAGACTTGTCTGGCATTGATTAAAAAGTTGATACAACACCCACAGGTACATAATTTATAAACATAGTGTTTACTACCAAATTCTGATGATGTCTAATGAATTATGTTCATCTAGCCCCTTGACCATGTAATGGGAAGCATATTTTTTAATGCATAAACAGATCTCAAATAGGCAGAAATGCAACTTTTCTTACACTCCATGACTGAATTCGAATTCCTAATGAAGCCACATCCTTAAAGGCAAGACAGTCTTTATTTGAATTTTTAGGGTAACAGTGTCTCTTCAATTTAAAACTAATCCCTTGCTGCTATTTACTGGATCCATTTAGGATGCACTTGCAATCAATTCAATGTCTACCTTTTTTTACTAGAGCCATTTTCCTCTCTAAAAAAGGAATTTCCCCCTCTTCTTTCAGGGATAGCATTGGGCCCAGGTAAATACTTAGGTAAGGTAAAGAGGCCTCCTTTAGATCCTGTCACTGTTCTGCTCAAAATTCTCCAATAACTTTCCATCTCATTCAGAGTAAAATCCAAACTCCTTGCAGGGCCCACAGAATCAACCCCACAAGACCTCACTCCTGGTCATCTCACTGATATAATTACTTACTCCCGTTCCCCTCCCTTCCACGCTATGCATGTTCCTCTCTTGGGGTTTTTGCACTTGCTTTCCTTGGGAATACTTTTCACTACTACATTCCTGGCTCCCTCTGTCCCCACTCTTTGGGTCTTTCATCTTGGTGGAATCTTGCCTGACTATCCAATGATGAATAGCAACAACTCCTCACCTAACACACATTGCCTACCTCCATTCTCTGCTTCAGATTTTTCTTCATAGCATTTTTTTTCATAGTACTTTTACATTTTACCTATTTGTTTATTTTCTACCAAGATAAACAGAATTTTCTTCACTTAAATGTTTATAGGGGTAAGTATTTGAGTCTTTTTTATTTCTCATGGCTGTGGCCCAGTGCATACAATGCTATCTACCTTACGGTAGCTTGAGAGTCGTTTAATGATTGGACAAATGAATGTGTAACTGCACCGTTCCAGTCTTTAAGATCCTTTGCTAAAATTGCTCACCCAACTGGATCGTTGGCCGTTGCTGTCCGTGTTGCTAAACTTTCAGGTTTTTAGCATGGCCTCTGACTTCAAAGTCTGAGCAATCTGTGTCAGCATGGATTTGACACCAGACCTTTTGGTTCCCTTAATCCCTTTGGCATTTCCTTTTTCAACTGCCTCCAAACTCTCTTAGGACTTACAGAAACTTCCTTCTGAAACTTCTGTTTATGAATGAAAAACCTGAGACCAGTCTCTCAGGCCTTCCCTCTGCCAGAACACAGGCCAAAATGACATTTACGAGAGGGGACACCCAAAAATCTGGAATTTATTTATTAAAAATTGTGTATTATTCTTAAATGTTTAAGTTTCAGTCACCATCAAAGTACTCTCTGTTTGACGCAATACACTTATTGAGATGCTTTTTCCACTGCTCAAAACAGTTTTTGAACTTACCAGCTTTTATACCTTTTAGAGCTTCTACAATTTTTCATCCCACCTCTTCCATATTAGCAAAAATGTTTTCCTTTGAGGAGACTTTTTTTCATGTAGGGAAACAAAAAAAATGTCTCTCAGGGAAAGATCAGTTGAATAGAGAGGGTAGGACATGGAATTCATGTCATTTTGGGTCAAAAACTGCTGAACACTGAGTGCAGTATGGGCAGGTGTGCTCGTAAATCTCCCATCATGAAATGGGAAGCACATTGAAAGAATCTCCAAAAAAATTAACCAAAGCTGAACACAGCCTCTCACAACAACACCAGCTGGCACACTGATGCCAATGGGTTCCTAGAACCCTTGCCAAGTACAGGAGGCCTGTACTACAAGGGGCCTTCTTTCCAAAAAATAATTCCAGTTTTTTTGGGGGGTGTCATCCTCATACGTTATACTATGGCTGCTCCAGGAGAGTGTAAAGCAGTAACTACAGCTGATTCCTCTAAGAGTCCAAGTGGATAAATGGGCATATGTCCCTCTGCTCTGTGATTTCTAAAACTGTGGTCCCTGGTGCCTCATTTCCTTTCTCATGCCCCCACATGTAACCTGTGTTGCTTATTATCATGCTTCAGAGATTAACCAGACACTAGTTTATTCTTCATGTTGTTTGGATAAAACAGAAAAAATGACTTTGTTTTTTGTTGTGCTTTATTTTAAGATTGGCAAAAGCACCTTCAAATATGATTCAACCAGCTCTTTTTCAGGACTCAGTATATACTAAGAGGTCCCATTATGAAGCACTTCAGTACTGCTGCCCGATTTTGCATCCTCCCACTGTGATTTTTGTGTTTGAAGAGCAGCATTGCAAAGGTAAGTTTCACACCAAATAATTTGCTACAATAAACTTAATTTTTAACACTGGCTTACTACGGGTCAGATTGTTCATGAAGTCAGGCTTTGGAATATTCTTCAAATTATTGGCATTAAGTTGCTCTTTTTATATTAAGTATCTTACCTTTCAAGAACTATTTTGGAATTTATTTTCTATCTTTTAACAAAATGTATAATTCTTTGGCATAATCTCTGTGTCAAACTGGAAATTTTCCAATGCTTTTTTTCCAGTGCTTATTGTCAAACTGTTTGTTTCATTGTTTTTCTGATTTTTACCTTTTAATTTTGCCTTCTTCATCTCCTATTACTAAGAGATTTTTAAAAAAATAACTTGCAGGGTTAGTTAGTATATTTTCTAAGGTCTTGTATATCTGGGAATGTCTTTATGCCACCTTTACATAAAAAAAGACCACTTGATTGGGAATAATATTGTTGAATAGTAAATTGTTCTCTTCAAAACTGCAGACATTGTTGTCTCTAACTCAAAAGGATAATTTTTCCTTCCTCTTGAATGATAATATTCTTTCCATAGTCCTCATTTTAATTTTCTCTATTTATTCTCATCAGAGATATAATTGAGCCATATTCTCTCTACAGTCATAGTGGAGTCTTTATTGTCTTAGGAGATTGTTGAAATTTTTTCTTCCTTGATTGCACAATTAGAAGGCAGTTTCTAGTGGATGTATAGTTGGAATGACTCACCTCTGCAGAGATAGCATTTTCTCCTTTTCCAATCTTCTAATATCTGACATTGTGAATTCATGAAATGTAAGAAAATCTACTGTAGGCACTACTGCCAAGTGCAACGGTCTTTTGCACTTGACAAAGCAGTATGTCAGTATGCTACAAAACACAAGATAGGCCAGTGCCTTTCTGCTCATACCCCCAATCACTGGTATTTTTCCACCTTTCTCGCTAATTACTGTATCTGATTGACTAGAGAAAGATTTTCTTTCTTCTAGTGAAGAATAGAAGTGGACCATGAAGAAATGTGGAAGACTCTGTATAAACCAGTGTTCTGGCTAGTCCACAAACCCAGTTTTCATCTTATGGATGGATACTGATTTTCTGAGTCTGGGAGGAGTTGGAAGGAGGAGGTTATCCTGAGGTTTTCAATGTATTCTTAATTTTTTTTCCAAGTATTTATTACAAGAAGCATCACCCGCATAGGTAAACAAGCAAACAGAACTTTTTCAGCCCTTCAGTCTTATAACAGTCATTTCTAAAATTTAGTATGTCAGACTAGGGTCTGAGCAATGGATAATTGCTACTTACCTGCAGTTTAATCTTAGGGAAAGTTAGAAAGCATAGCTAATTCCAGGGAAGTTATCATGAAACAAGAAAGTGCTAATTTATTTTTTGCCAAAGAAAGCTACTGTTTTGCTCTTATATATTTTAAGTTTTCAGTGGAATGTGAAAGCTAACCTTCTTATTCACACAACTTGTTTTATGATTGAGAGCTTTTGAGGATCCATTCAATTCCAAAGACTAGTGCCATTAGCCGTATCTCTAGCCCTTTGGAGCAATCAGTGAGATTAAATTTCAGGAATACAGGGAAATCCTGCTTAGGCTAAAGGCTGCATGGGGATCTGGCCTTGCCTTAGCAAACTCAGGTGTTCAGGTCTGCTGAGAGGCAGATGACTTCCTGATTGGTGATCCTCTCACCCTGAGATGGAAAGAGTAAAGGCAGCAGGACTCCCGTTGGTGTGCGTGCCTGCTGAACAGGAAGCTATGGCTCCCTTACTCCCCAGGGCAGAGTGCTTCCACATCATATTTCACTGAGTCACAGTTTTCTGAGAATGTCCTAACAGTTTCAAAATGACATTTTTATGTGGCTTAATGTTCCTAATTTGCTACAACTTACATTACATACATCTCTACTTGCCTAAACTAAGGACCAGATGGAATACATTCTGGTCAGGCATCCAGACAGTTGCTTTTTAGGGGATAATGTAGCCTTTTAAAATTTTTCACAAGAGAGTAAGAGTCTGATTTAGTACTCTCTACTTACAGGATAAAATTTATGCCAAGATAAATTTTAGCTCCAAATGTTACCTTTCAGAAGGAAATATTTTATCTAGGTTTTAGGGATTCATTTGGTTTTCTTATGGTTTCTGGTAGCATTTTGCTAACATATAAAATGAGATATAGATATTTGGCAAAGCATAAAATCAATCTCCTTGATCTACTGCAAAAAATATTGAATTTCTGTTTCAACACAGAAATATAGTAAATGGAAATTATAATTATGAGATGTGAGAATAATTATATGTTGGGATTCCTTGATGAACATAGATGCTAAAATTCTCAACAAGATTATGGCAAACCAGATCCAACAACACATATCAAAAATCATCCACCATGATCAAGTAGGCCTCATCCCCAGGATGCAGGGCTGGTTCAATATCTGTAAGACCATAAATGTAATTAAATACAACAGGTGTTAAAAACAAAAAAACACATTATTATATCATTAGATGTGGAAAAAACTTATGATAAAACCTAACAACCTTTCTTAATAAAAACCCTCGAACATCTAGGCATAGATGGAACATACCTCAAAATAGTAAGAGTCATCTATGAGAAACCCACAGACAGCATACTTCTAAACAGACAGAAATTGTAACCATTTCCCCTGAAAAATGAAACAAGACAAAGTTATCCACTTTCACCCCTCTTGTTCAAAATAGTATTGGGAGTCCCAACTAGAGCAATCAGATGAGAGAAGGAAATTAGGGATATCCAAACAGGAAAAGTTATCCCTCTTTGCAGACAACATGATTGTATACCTCAAAAACCCAAGACGATCTGTCGACAACCTCTTTGCACTGATAAAGGGCTTTGGCAATGTCTCAGGGTGTAAAATAAATACACAAAAGACAGTTACATGCCTCTACACCCACAATAAACAAACAGACACTCAAATAAAAAGCACAATCCCATTCACAATAACCACAAAAAAAAGGGAAATACCATGGCATCATCCTAACTAGAGTGGTGAAAGACCTTTACAATGAACACTACAAAACACTGCCCAAAGAAATCAAAGATGACACACAAAGAAATGGAAAAACACTCCATGCTCATGGATTGGTGGAATCAATACTGTTAAGATGTCCTACTCAAGGCAATCTACAGGTTTAATGCAATATCCATTAATTACTAGCAGCATTCTTCTCAGACCTGGAAACGACAATACAGGAATTCATATGGAAACATAAACGACCACGAATAGCCAAAACAATCCTCAGCAAAAAACAAACAAACAACAACAACAACAAAGCAGGAGGTACCACATTCCCAGACTTTAAATTTCATTATAAAGCTACAATAATCAAAACAGCCTGGTATTGGTACCAGAACAGACATATAGACCAATGGAATAGAATTGAAATTGAGATTCCAAAAGAAAAACCTCAATTCCTCAACCAACTCATCTTCGACAAAGCCCCCACCACCTACCACTGGGAAGAGGAGAACCTATTCAGTAAATGGTGCTGGGAAAACTGGCTGACCACATGCAGAAGATTAAAGCAGGACCCCTACCTATCACCATACACAAAAATTAACTCTAAATGGATCAAAGACCTAAATGCAAAACCTCAAACTTTAAGAACCTTATAAAATACAGGAGACATTCTTATGATCAAAACCCCAATTGTCCATGCCATAAGAGATGAGATAGACAAGTGAGATCTCATCAAACTGACAAACTTCTTCAAAGGCAAAGAAATCATCAAGCGAGCAGAGAGCCTACAGACTGGGGGAAAAATTTTGCCAACTGTATATCTGACAAAGGCCTAACATCTAGAATCTACAAGGAACTCAAACATGCTTAAAAGAAAAAAGCAAACAGCCCATCACAAAATTGGCAAAAGATATTAATAGAGAGTTCTCAAAAGAAGACGTAAGAGCAGCCAAAAATACATGAAAAAATGCTCAGTCTTACTTATTAACAAGAAAATACAATTAAAATCACACTGAGATACCACCTTACTCCAGTCAGAATGACCATCATCAATAACTAAAAAAATAAAAAGGTAAAAAAACCAAAAAAAAAAAAAAAAAAAAAAAAACCCCAGATGCTGGAGAGCATGCAGAGAAGAGGAAACGTTTCTATACTGTTGATGGGAGTGTAAACTAGTACAACCTCTGTGGAAAACAGTGTGGCAATTTCTATAAGATCTAAAAATCATCCTTTCATGTGACCCCGCAATCCCACTCCTGGGAATATACCCAGAGGAACTCAAATCAGTCTATAAAAAGACGCCTGCACATGCATGTTTTTTGCAGCATTATTCACAATAACAAAAATATGGAACCAACCGTGCTGCCCATCGAAAGAATTTTGGCTAAAAAATCGTGGTACATATACATGACGGAAGATTACACGGTCATGATAAAGCACAAAATTATGAATTTCCCAACAACTTGGATGGACTTAGAGTCCATAATACTCAATAGTTTATCACAGAAACAAAGAACTGAGTACCACATGTTCGCTCATAAGCGGACCTTGAACAATTATCATAATACTATTAGAAAGGAATTGGCAGTAGTGGGAAATTGCCAGAGGATGGGAGAGGTGGGATTAGCAGTAGTGGGAAACTGCCAGGGGAGGGGGGCACACCTCATCAACAAGGGTATCTGAATAATGGACATTTGTATACCTAACCCTGAATTGTACCCCACATCTGTAAAATTTTTTTAAATGTACTTAAGTACTTAAGCAATAGTCTATAAAGTCAATTTTCGTAATGAATACAATTTAGAAAAACATTCTAATGAGTTTCTGATAGAGTAACTATACCTTCAAAAGTCAAACTTGACATTCTATTTGTTGGACTAGTTGCTTCTGCCGGTCATTACCCTACTTGATTTCATAGAATAATTGGTTCCATTATTCCTTTTTTTTTTTAAATAGTTTCTCCATACTTGGCTTTTGTAATGCCATTCTTAGTTCTTTTGCTATCCCTCCTGTGAATATTCCTGCTCAGCTTCTGATAATTTCTTTCCCTTTTTCTATTTCTATTATAGGTATGTTGCAATGTTCTGCCATATTCTTTTGTTCTTCTATCTCTTATACTCAGTTCTCAATGAAAACAAAAATACCCACATCTAATTGTGGAAGTTCCAAATTGTTCTCTCCTAAATAGCAATTTTCAACTTCTAACTGATTGGATTACTTGTCAACCTCTACAACTCACTTAACCATCAAGCATAATAATTTATAAGTACATTTATTGCTTCCCCCTTAAAACTGATTTTCCTCCTATTTTCTCTCTGAGGATGCAAAAGTAGTCTCCTTATAACTTAGGCTAAAAAAAAAAAATTCAAGATATCGTTAATTCCATGTTACTGCTCTTATCTAATTTGTCACAATGTTCTATTGAATCTGACTACCAAAGTAGTCCTTGGAGAAGACTTCACCAATTTTCAGTCCATAATCCCTGCTATAGAGTATGCAAGACTTTCTCTATATTTATGCCAACATTGTATACTAAAAAGGTTTTTTAATCTTTAGAGGGAAAGTTACTATCAGCTTACAGAAATTTTAAAAAATTATTAAGGAGTACTATGAACAACAGTATGCTGAAAGATTAGAAGATATAGATGAAATGATCAAATTGTTGGAAAGACACAAACTACCAAAAACTGACTTAAGAAGAAATAGAAAATTGGGGAATAGACCAATAAAAAGTAAAGAGATTAATACCTTAAAAGCTTCCCCCAGGGAAAAACCCAGACAGCTTCACTAGTATATTTTAACAAATATTTATATTATAATTAACAATAATTCTTTAGAAAGTTTTCCTACAGTATGGAAGAGGAGGGAATACCGTCACATCACAAGAAAAGAAAACACTAGATCTAACTGGGGGAAAACACTTACTACACATATCAGGCAATGTATTATTTTACTTATAAATTAAAATATACTTGGTAAATAAAAGTGCTATTGTGGCTACGTAGTTCTCAGATCTGTGCAGGCAAGTCACCTTTATTTATCATCTTTTTCAGATTTTTTTGGCTATATTCACATCTTTATTTTCTCTGCAAACTTCAGGACAAATTTGTCATTAAAAAAACTGGAAAAATAAAAATAAACCATATAACGTTCAAATTTTTTTAAATGTTGAAATTATATATTTTTAGATAAAGAGAAGCTTGATAAAGTACTGAAATTTTCTCTGTAAAGTATTGAGTTTTCCTAACTTAAAGTACATTTTCCCATATATTCAAGTATTTTTAAAAATATTTCTCTGTCAAGTTTTATATTTCCTTAAGTATTCTAAAGTTTATATCTAAGCATTTTAACTTTTTTTGTTAGAGCTTTTCTTCCATTTTATTTTTTACTAATTATAATCACGTGAAGCTGTAGATTAAGAAATGAAGTAATTTTAGCAATTACACATGCTTGTTCAAACTAATAATTGGTTGTTTTACTATAAAGAAAAATATTTTTGTTTATTATTTGTGATAATTTAACACTTAAAAATTGTAGTGATGGTAGGTATTATTCCTTCATCAAATATTTATACAGTTTCTGCTGTGTTCTAAGCCTTTGAGATTAATCACTAGTCAAAACAGAAAAAATATTTACCATTCTTGTGCCTACATCATAGCATTCTTTTATTTTCTAGATTTTAATGTGAATTCCTTCGGTGATATATAAACTAGTATGCTGCCTTTTTATGTAGGGTATCATATTCAGTATGTAAAAAACATTTTCTTATTTTCCTATTTTTATTGAAAGTATGTAATATATATTATTTTTATCATTTACAAGAATGAACATAATATTTTTCTTATTTAATCCACTTTGTGAATTTCATTAATAGATTTCCAATCATTTTATTCCTGAGATAAGCACTGATTAGGCAAGATGAGTCATTCTACTAATACACAGGATTTTTATATTGATAGTCATAGAGAGGTTACTGTATAGTGTTAGTGTGTGTGTGTGAGCATGCCATGCATGTGCTACCTTCTATTAAGTTTTGTTGTATTGATTAGTCAGGAGAAAATTTGTCTATTCCCTTAAATACTTTAAATAAAATTAGTAGCTATTTGTGTTCCTTGTAGTTACAAAATTTACCTTTGAAACTAGATTTGGTTCACACTTTATTTTCTTGAGATTTTTCTTTAGTAACATTTTTTATTTAAAAATTAATTCATAAATTTCATTTTCTATTTTTTTGGAGGAGTTCAATTTTAGAAATGTATGTTTTCTGAGAAATTCTTCTGTTCATTCGGGTCTTTGAATGTATTAGCCTAATTGTGAGCAAATATGCCTCTATGATTATTCTACAAGTTCTGTGTCTATAGTTAGTTTACATTCTTATCTCTAACATTTTTTATATATACCTTATCTTCTTTCCCAGAATATATAAGCTTGTGTGTATCTATGTTGCTTTGGATTAACTTTGTTTGCTTTAAAACATAACTCTTGGGTTTGTGTAATATATTTACCATTTTATGCTTTCTAATTCACTCATCTGTATATTTTTCTTCTCTACATTAATTACTTCCTTCGCTTATTTGTTGTCTTTTTCCTGTTCTCTTATGCTCTGTAGTCAAATATTTAATGTATTTGTTTGACCTTATATAATTAGTTTAATGGAATTCTAGAGTTCTCATAGGTAAAGTTTTATAAATTGTTCTTTTCTCGACATGGCTGAAGAGCTAGAAAAGAACAGTTTCTGCCACCAATAAGTCTTAAGGGTTAGATCTTTTTTTTTAAAGATGTGAGGTACAAGTCAGAATTGAATACATAAGTGGTTTACATACAGGTGAAGTGTGGACCTCCCATTGGACCTCACTTTGCCTAGATTAGGATCAGGCACCCCTCCTGATGTCATGTGCTCACCCCATTCCCTGGCAGTGTCCCACTACTGCCAATCCCTTTCTTGTAGGATAATGCTAGATATTCAGGGTCCATTTATGGGTCAGAACATGTGGTACTCTGTTCTTTGCTTCTGTGATAGATCACTGAGTATGATAGACTCTAAATCCATCCAAGTTGCTGCGAACTTCTTCATGACTGCATAATATTCCATTGTCTATATACCATATATATATATTTTTTTATCCAATCCATTTTCAATGGGCAGTATGGTTAGTTCCATGTGTTAATAATAGTGCTGCAATAAACATGCATGCACAGGTATCTTTTTTTGTAGAATGAGTGGAATTCCTCCAGGTATATTCCCAGAATTGCTGGGTTATATGTAAGGTAAATTTCTAGTTCTTTTAAAAATTGTTACATTGTTTTCCATAGATATTGAACTAGTTTGTACTCCTACCAACAGTGTAGAAGCATTTCCTTTTCTTTCTATCTTTGCCAGCATCTGTTGTTTTTTTGTTTTATTAATTATTGCCATTCTTACTGGAATTGGGTGGTATCTAAATGTAGTTTTGTTTTGCATTTCTTTGATGATTAATGAGGCTGAGCATTTTTACGTGTGTCTGTTAGTATATCTTCTTTTTTTTTTTTTTTTTTCTTGAGTTGGAGTCTCTCTGTGTCGCCCAGACTGGAGTGCAGTGGCTGCTCCCGGCCACCGCAGCCTCGACCTGTTGGGCTCCGGCAATCCTTCCATCTCAGCCTTCCAAGTAGCTGAAATTACAGGCATGTGCTACCACGCCTGGCTGATTTTTTGATTTATTGTAGAGATGAGGTCTCGCTGCCCAGGCGAGTCTCGAACCCGTGGGCTCAGGCAATCCACTCACCTCAGCCTCCCAAAGGCACGGGATTCCAGGCTGAGCCACCGAGCCCAGCTAGTATGTCTTCTTTTAAGAAGGATCTATTCATGTCTTTTGTCCAATTTTTAATGGGGCTGTTTGTTTTTTTCCTTTTGGCACGTTTGTGTTCCTTGTAGATACTGGATGTTAGGCTTTTGTCAGATATACAGATGGAAATTTTTAATAAATCAACAACAAACAGGCAGAGAATCAAATGAAAAGTACAATCCCATTCACAATCAGCACACAAAAAAATATCTTGGCATCTTCCTAACCAGAGAAGTGAATGACTTTACAACGAAAACTGCAAAACATTGCTCAAAGAAATCAAAGAAACATTGCTCAAAGAAATCAAAGATGACACAAACAAGTGGAAAAATATTCCATGCTGAAGAATTGGAAGAATCAACATTGTTAAGATGTCCATCCTACCCAAGTCAATTTCCAGATTAATGCAGTACCCATTAAATTACCAGCAGCATTCTTTTCAGACCTGGAAATGACAATATAGGAATTCATATGGAAGCATAAATGACCATGAATAGCCAAAACAATTCTCAGCAAAAGAAACAAAGCAGGAGATATCACACTCTCAGACTTTAAACTTTATTATATGGATGCAATAATCACAAGTATTGGGACAAGAACAGGCTTATAGACCAATGGAACAGAATAGAGATTCTGGAAGCAAAACCTCAATTTCTCAACCAACTCATCTTCGACAAAGCCTCCACCAACAACCACTGTGGAGAAAAGAACCTTTTCAGTACGTGGTGGTGGGAAAACTGGCTGACCACGAGCAGAAACATGAAGTAGGACAACTACTTTTCACCATACGCATATATGAACTCTAGAAGGATCAATGACGTAAATGTAAAACCTCAAACTATAAGAATCTTAGCAAATGCAGAAGACATTCCTACAGAAGTTGGAATAGGCAACCAATTCCTCATCAAAACTCCAAAAGCCCACGCCATAAGAGATAAGATAGACAAGTGGGACCTCATCCAACTGGAAAGCTTCTGCAAAGCAAAATAAATTGTTTTTTTTTAAATGGTGAGGTCTTATTATTAGCTTTATTATGAATTTCTAATATTGTTATCGATTTCTTTTGTTACTGTTTTATGTTTAGATGAAGTGTTTTGTTATTTATATGTTTTCAAATCTATTATAATTTTTGTGGTGTTTCCTTTTAGGGAAAAGATTGTTTTTATTTTGATAGCTAGCAATAAATCATCTGAGGAAAGAGGATGGGGTCTATTCTTTTAATGAATAGACAGAGTTGAGATTAGATAAAAAGAGAAAAGAAAGAAGGGGCAGAATTTAAGAAGGCTAGCATTGCAGTTATCAAAAGCAGCTGAAGAGCTCTTCAAGAATAGGTGTGTTGCATACTGAATTTTTAAATGACTTATTGTACAGACCCAAAGTATGAACTTTTTGTTTATGGCCAAAGCTCAGGGGTAATGGTGCTGGGGGAAGGGAGAGGAAGATGGGAGGGAAGTGTAAAAGGGCCATGTTCCTTGTGAGGTGTTTTCTGGTGTGAACATGAAAGAACAATAAAGGCTAATATTTACTGAATGCTTACTATCTCACAAGAACTTCGCCAATTGAACCTCACAACACTTACCTCAGGTTGGTAAAGCTATTCATTCCTTTTCATAGATGAGGACATAGAGGCACTGAAATGTTCAATAATGTGCCCCAGGTTGTATGATTACCAAAAGGCTGAGCTGGAATTTGAAATAAGGCCCCCATACTACAGAAACTGGCCTACGACCCATTCTTCAGCTATTGATAACCAGCCTGCTATTGATGAGACAGATATGTAAGTCAGACTGCTATCTCTAGTTCTACTCAAAATGTCTAGAACGTGATTAATAACAGACAGCTTCCTCCACCACTTTTTGTTGCCAATTCCAATTTAAGACTAACCAGAGAGAGCCAAATCTTTACCCCTAGCTAATCACACAGGATACCCTGCTTCTAGTTAGCGACCTATTGCTTCACCTTGCCAACAGCCTCCCACAAGGCACACCTGAAGCCTTCCCTTTTTCCCACTATAAAGCTTCCCACTCCTCTGCCTGCCTTTGAGTCTCTGCCAAATGCAAGTGATAGTGGCCGACTCCCTTGCCATAGCAAGCTCTGAATAAATAGCCATCACTTTTTCTCATTTGACTGGTCTCCATTTAGTTCCTCATATGTTTCTATTTTGCGTATCTGTTTCCTATTGCATTGTGAGCTTGAAGACTAATCTCTTCATTTATTCTTAGTTATATCTCACTGAGCCTAATTCTGTGTCTTTTACATTAGTAGGGAGTCAGAATATCTGTTGAATAGGATCTTATAAGAATTTGAGTTACTTATGTTTCTTGGAGCTATATTCCTCCTGCTTTAGTAATTTAGAGTTTAATAAACTATGTTGCAGAGATATTCTCCTGTTCTACAGTAGCATAGATGATGATGATCAATTAGTAATAATAGCACTCATTTTATATCACTATAACATTATCTAAGTTGTTTTAAGTGTATTAACTCTCAACGTAGCCTCATGAGGTGGATGTTATGATGATTCCTGTTTTACATATGAGAGAACTAAGAACGAAAAGCTTAATTAAATTGCCCATGACCACAAAAACTGGAAAGTAGGAGAGTCAAGATTTAGCTCAAGGAATCTAGGCCTGCAGTCAGTGCTCTTAACTGCTAAACTCTAATAAAGTTCAATTTTAAAGACAGATGTAATATTGTTCACTTTGGTTTAGGAACTTAGAAACCTGGGGACACAAAAGGGAATAAAATAGGATCCCTGCCTTGAGGAATTTAGGCATTTTAAAAATTGCATCTTTGGAGAGAGGAAGTAAGGGCAGTTAGGGACCCACAGAAAAGGGGGAGTGGGATGAGTGTTGGAAGATGGATTTTTGTGGTGGGAAGTTATTTTTGCCAGAGACTCGTCAGAAGCATGACTGGAGATGAAGCTTGTAGAGGAAGTGCAAAAGTAGAAAAGCCCTTGGAGAGAGAGACAGAGGCTAGATCCTGAATTCCCCCAGTAGGAGCTTGAGTTTTACCCAAATTTTAAGAAAGGAGACATAGAAGAATTTTAACTGTGTTGAGGGAGTATGTGTTGATATTATAAGAATTAAGTATGTATACATTTCCTTAATTTTTAAATTCAAATCTCTTTCCTTTACAGAGCAGAAACAACAGTTTTTGAGATGACATGGGAGGTCCTGGGCTTATGGGTATAGATAGGGGTGGGCAGTACATGACTTTATTTAATCTCACAATACCCCCTGGAGGAAGTGGCTCAAGATAAGAAAACAAGCCAAATGGTTAAGAAAGGGTGAAATAGGATAGCAACTTGGGTCTGCTTGACTTGTGTGGCACCCCAGAGAATTGCTTCTGGTCCTCATTCTGATTTTGAATGAATCTCTTTAACCACTTTGGATTTATGTTATCTTAACTGTTAAAAAAGACAGTACTGCCTCTCCATTTTTATGATTCTGTAATTCCAATCACAGAAACAATTAAGGTTTGGTGAAATGCTTCACCTTCTGAAATGAAGACAATGTTAACAATCTCTGAGTAGAATGGGCTAAAGTCCTGTCATCCCTAAAAGTGACCCCAGGGAGTGGGCTATTGCTTTCCAAATACAATAAAGAGGTCATGAAACAAAAGCGTTTGAAACTCTACCAATATAAACAGAGTGGTTCTTCTCTATTAAAGCATTAAAACAATTCTATAAAAAATAGAAAATTCCCTGCAGCCCCAACTGCCAAATCTGTCCCTGAGTTCCAAGGAATCTACAACTTTCAGTTCAATCTGGTTTTCAAAGATGCTCTGGATGAAGAGGAAAAAAAAAATTTCTCTACTGTGGCGAAATGTCAACATTGCTGGCCTGTGAGCACTGGCCTCTGCTGCAACCATCTCTAAACAATGACCCAGTTGGCTGAACACGCACTGGGTAAGAAAGTTCTTAGTGGCAGAGAAGAGTTGCATAAAGGACCACCAGGTATGTATTTCTGTATCATGTAAGGCCAACAAAATGAGGAACACTAGATGAAGACCAAAATTCCAAGTCTTCTTTTTAAAGGGGGCATTTTCTTAGTATAGAGTTAACATATTACAAAGCCAGTTATGTTTATTAAAGGAAATACAGAATATATTTAAAAATAAAAGTTAAAAAATTATTCCCAATACCACACTAGTTCAATTACCATTGGTATATCTTTCCCATTGTTTAGAATGCTGAATGCATTTCTGTATGCTTCTTTATAAAGTTTCAAAAATGTGATAGCAACAATTGATATCCTGCTAAAACTTACTTTAAATTTAAATTCAGTAAAGAATGAGATCCTTATTAAAATTCATTGGTTAATTAATTCAGTCTCCTGAAGAATAAATACATGGGACTGTCTACAAGGAAACATAGTTATAAAATAACCAATTTTATTCTGCAATGTACTTGAAAACATCATGTTGTTTATAATAAAAACACACAATTTTATCTGCCAATTTAAAATAAAATAACCAATATTGTCTAGCAAAGTCTGAACAAAATTACAAGTTCCTCTAAAATGAAATACCACCATATAAATACTATATTTCATGACAAGCAACTGTAGATATTTGATTGTAGTATGAAAAATGACAAAGCACTCCAGTTGTGGTAATTAGCAGAAAAATAAATGGAATACAGAGAATGTTAAAAGTTCATTCAAGATAAAAATAGAATATGGATAGAAGTTTTTGCCAACAAGACATAAAGAAAAGTAAATACATATTCATGAGGAGATTGGCAGATGACTTGTCTCCAGACCTAAAATTCTTGATCATAGTGGAAAGAAATAGCTCACTGGGAGACGTATAATGACAGTAAAAAGGTTAATTAAGAGTAAGAAAGATTGTGGCTCACTTACAGTGATGTATTATATATTATAAATCATTTCTTTTCCAAAATATAGAAAGCATTAAAAAATAAACAGTGAATGTCATCATTTTTTTCCAATAAAATAAAATGACTTAAAAAAAAATCAAACAAATAGTTCAAGAACAAAGCAGTCCTGAATAGAATAATTGTCCTGGAATATGTTAGCACAAATTAAATGGTTATGTAGAATGCTTTTTAACATAATTAGATGAGTTGATTATGTATTTTTTTAAAAGAGTGGCCAAATAAAATATCAATGAATAGAATCATAATTATTTTGTCAATTGCTAAACTAGATGCTCATTAATTAAATTATGAATGCACATGGGATATTCTATTTGGGGAATAGAGGTGTGGATGGCATGGGTGAATTAATCAAAGCCAATTAGTATAATGAGGAAGAGTTTGGGCTACTTCCTAGTTGCATAATTTTGGGTGGGAAACTTAATATTCTCTTTCTGGTTTTCTCTATTTGGAAAATGAGTATAATAGTACCTACCTCACTGGACTCATGATAATTAAAGATGAGTCATTTAAAAGACATGACAGTGCTGACAGACCCAAAAGGAATCAGCCATTGTACAAGATGAAATAACTGTGGAATCAGACCTAGAATTTATGTTTTTTTCCTCTTCTTTTGATGTTTCTTAGAAGGTTATATAACTACTTTTTTAAAAAATTGTTTAATTTTATTTTAAAGATGTGAGATACAATTCAGGATTAGGTATACAAATGGAGATCATACAGGTAAAGTTTGGGCCTTCCGTTGGTCCCCACTTCACCTGATTTGAGATCAGTACCCTTATTGATGTTGTTTCCTCTCACCCCCACCCCAGCATTATCCCACTACTGCCAATCCCTTTCTTGTAATATTATGGTAAATGTTCAGGGACCATTTATTAATGAGTATGTGGTACCCTGTTCTTTGTTTCTGTGATAGATTATTGAGCATGACAGACTCTAAATTCATCCAAATTACTATGAAGTCCATATGCTTGTCCTACTTTATGGCTGTGTAATATTTCATTGTGTATATGTACCACATTTTTTTTATCCAGTCTACTTTTGATGGGCAGCACGGTTGGTTCCATGTTTTTGCTATTGCGAACAGTACTGCAATAAACATGAGTGTGCAGGTATCTTTTTTATAGAATGATTTGAGTTCCTCCATGTATATTCCTATTAGGGGGATTTCTGGGTCATATGGAAAGGTAATATGACTACTTATTACTAAAGATATTGAATATGATTACTATGCTATTAAAAGTTCCTTTAACTTTAGTCATGAATATAATCTTACCCTAGACTTGATGGTGTTCAAACAAGAATGGCCCAACCACTAAACCAAAAGCTAAATAAAAATGTAAAGATGCTAAATGTGACCATGTGGCTATGTGTTCATCTTTCATATGCCTTTTTAGTGGATTTTTTAGAGTCTGATAGAATAAAGTCAGGAAACTGGGTTTGATACCATTTGGGTTACTTAACTCCGCTTTAGTACATGTTTACCTAAGTTGAATTGTCAGTTTGAAAAGGCATAATTTTGGAAGGAACAGTAGTAAGTAAAAGGGGTAAGTGATAGTTAAGAGGGGAATGGAATGAGATTTAGTCCTAATGATGGTAGATTACTTCAATAAAGCAGATTCATGCACAAAAGAGCATAAAGTGATGTGTTCATCTAGAAGCACAGTTTTTTAAGACATACTAAAAAAAAAAAATTAATCTCAGTTTGCTATATAATTATACTCATCCTTTCAAAAAAGTGTGAAGCAAACATCCTAATAATCTCAAAAACCCAGTCTAATGTTCTCTCTGTTCCAACTGTTTTCATTAACTTTAGTTCCAGAAGATACCTCATATTGGACCTGCTTCATACTTCTGTAATCTTTCCAGGGGGTCAGGACCCCGGTCTCCTGCTATGGCCTTCATTATTCATTAGATAAGATTGAGATTATCTTCTCACCTGGAGGGCAGTGACAAAACTTTGGTGTAACTTAGAATCTCTTCTAAACTTTCCATCTGTTTGTGTTAAAGAAGATTTCTGTTAATGCTCGATTTCTTTGATCTTTTATACCAAGGTCCCAATTTGATAAGTTGATCTGCAGCGTCTTAGTGACTTACTTTTACTTTGTTCTTTTATTGAACTGAATTTCTACATTTGAAGTTAAGAAGAAAAAAGGCAATTTCTTAAGTGTAAAAGGTGTGTGGGTCTCTGATATATAATTTAATATAATCTTCCATTCTAAAGGACACAATAACATATTCATCCCTGTTTTGAATTGTGTATAGAAAGTACTTGTGTCATCTTCCCTTGCTTGCTGAGCGCATGCTGAAATAAACCACTGTGATGTGATTTATGAAGCTCCTGCCCTCTTTTTGTCTCTCTCAGCCTGAGTTTACTACCCACGCATCAGACCTTGCCTGACAGATATGGTAGAACTAGTACTGGTAGTCACTCCCAGCAGGGTTTGTTTTTGATGTTTTATTAAGTGTATGATTTATTATCTCTTCCTTTGATTTACTAACTAGAGTAAGAAATAAGAACCTTAGGGTGGTAACAATATCCAAATGGTCACTTTTAAGAGTTGTTTTAAATGTGTTAGTTTTCAGAATAGTGGGACCTCCACTAAGAGTACTTTCCGGTCATCAAACATATGCCTAGATTGGAAGATGGTTCTATAATTTAAAAAAAAAATTTTTAAGTTTAAGCACTTGACTGGAAAGTAAAGTGGATATCCTGTGTGTGTGTGTGTGTGTGTGTGTGTGTGTGTGTGTGTGTGTGTGTGAAAACTAGAAATTCTTTCCCCTGGTTAAAAAAAAAATGATGACAGCTTCAACCGATTCTGGCAACCTTGAAAAAGAGATAGAAACTGATCAGTGTTGCAGGCTTTTCTTCCTTTCTCCCTTCATGGTTCTAGTAATCATCATTTCTGAACACTGGAAAACAGAATGCCAGATGTTTATCACTACACAGAGCTTTGAAGGACGCTACAAGGAATGCTGACATTTTGGAAACTTGGGACCTTGTTATGCTTGAAGCTTAACTAGTGGAACATCAACATTCTTTGCTTTCTTTTTGTAAAATATTTGCTGTAAAGTGTAAATAAAGAAAGAGGAGTATTTCTTCACATTGCTATGCTAAAACATCTGGCATCTGGGGTTGTGTTTATACCCTTCTGCACTGCAGGCAGTGCAGGCAGACTCCTTCAAAGCAGTCTGGATTTTTCTTTCACCTCCTTGAATGTCCAAAAAGTAACTTTTATGTTTTTCTTAGCGAGATGATTTTGTCCAAGCATATGGAGCATCTTAAATACTTGGGCCAAAAAACAATCACTAAAAAAAAGAAGTTCTCCAATTTATCTTACAGCACACCTGCTTATATCCCAAGGGCTCTGTGTCATTCAGGGCTCCACCTACATTCTCAAAATATAAGATCCAAAAATAACATAATGCCTTTTGGAACATGATCTCATTTTAAACTGTATTTCCACCTTGCCTGTTCCAAACAATATGATTACCAAGAATCATACAATGTGATAAAGCAAATAAATAAGAGCTCAGAGAAGAAATTAGAATAAATAGAATTGAAAGAGAACAGAAAATAAGGGCAAGGAAAGAAAAATGAGATTAATATGCAAAAGGCACACTCTATTCTCACCATAGGCAAGTAATAAATTTTACTCTGAATTTCCCACCAAGACAAAAAAAGAAACAGGATTAATCCTATAAATTTCAACATCAAGGAAAAAAAAAAAAAAAAAGAAATAGTCACCTGTTCAGGAGAGGTTTTCTCTCTTCTCTTCCTGATATAGAGAACTATGAAAATATTTTTCTGTGTGTCTTCTTAAAGAGAAAAAGTTAATTTTGATAAGTTCTTCAATATTAGTCTTGTTATGAATATAGCAATGGCCTGTACAGGGCTGTTGCAATAATGTTCCTTAAAGTGGGTTCGTAAAGCTCCTCTAAAGTAAAGTTCAAAAAAAAGGAATCCTAAAATGTCATTTGAGAACACAGATTACTAGTGGCCTCACCAAATCTAAGGTTACATTTTAGTTACTATTAGCCTTAAGATTAATTATCCATAAACATCCATTTATGTGATTGTTTAACAGGACATATTTGTTAAGCAATGACTATGTGCCAAGCATTGTTACTAGTGCTGGGGGTGTAGCAAAAATAGAAAAATGGTCTGTTTTCTTGAAGCTTAAAAACTAGTGAGGATGGGAGAAACAGATCATAAAAAGCAAGGAAAATATTTTCAGAGAGTTATAGTGATAATACTGAGAAAAAAATTGAACAGAGTGATAGTACAAACAGACAATTTTTGATAGGCTGTTCAGGGGATGCCTCCTTGAGGCAGTGACAAGGGAGTGTTGCTGAATAAGAAGGAGAAAGGCAAAAAACTGGGAAATCCTAGAATTCCCAGCAGAGTGAACAGTAAATGCAAACATTCAGGAATATACTTGAACTTGGTGCGTTGGAGGGGGTTGTAGGACTGGACTAGACTGAGGAAGGGGGATGGTAGCAGGAATGCCCTGAGTTTCTATGACTCCTCTGTGCAAATTGGAAAAGGGATCGCCTACTGCAAATACTTGAATTTCATCATTTGGCAATTGTGACACCATATAAATATGGTAATTATTTGGAATTGTTATGTCAGAAGAAGACCTTTGACTGACAAATGTTGGAAAATTATCATAATAAATACAAATGTCTATGATGTCAAGTTATTCATATTGATCTTTATAACGAAAATACTGCCATATTATTAAATTTTGGGAAAGGTCATGGTCAGCAGAGGACCACATTTAATACAGCAGTCAATGTCAAACAATAGACATTCATACTGAGGAATTAGACCCACTAGTGACACTAAACATTCTAACATCAATCTTCACAGATCCTGTGTGTCTGCCGGATGCAAGCTGGTCAGTTTTAAGGTACTGGAATTCTTTCAGGTGTTAAGGAGCCCCTCAAGGCACTGTATTAGAGAGAGAATGGGTTATTAAATCATCACTCAAATTGTAAATCATCTCTATACATCTTTAAATGTGAGCAATTTACTCCCTTGTCCTTTCATGATTGAAAAATTATGGCAAGAAATTCCTAACTAGAAAGACAACATTTCAGGTTTTAAAAATGTCTGATCCAGTTAAGCAACAACAACAAAAAAGCAACAAGAAAGATGTAGAAAACATAGAACATAAAGATGGCCCTGGAAATGAAATGTAACAGAAAAATGATGAAATCTGTATCTCGCAAACCTGGAGGTTTTAAATGAGTCCTAATGTTTCAGGACGCTACCCTTCAATATTCTATTAATTTGCTGTAAGAGATGTTTAGAAATAGAATTTTCTAGGAAAAATAACACATACACTTTTAGTTGAAAGTGACACCATCTTCTAAGATTTGACAACATCTTGTAAAAAGCTGCCACAACATCTTTTTTTCATATTTTCTTAATTAACATTATTGTGACATCAGTCTATGGCTGCCAATAAATTATCATTTAAAAATGTCTGTTTACATTAGACAAATGGTTACTTGTTTTCCTGTTTTTATGCTTGTTAAGGATAGAGAATGAGAATTCAGGAAAAAGAGTGATATCCTTCACTTACCCAAAGAATCCTGAAAGACTGAAAGTTTATGATTTCTTTGTTTTAAGAGTTGGGGGGTCTCACTTTTATTTTTCTGTCTCTTTCATCTTAATCTTCCTCATATCATCAATAAAACTGTTTCCACTCAAAAAAATAAATAAGTAAAAATAAATAAATAAAAATGTATGTTTAATGCTGGAAGATTTCAGAAGGGAAGCTGGTATTTACTAGAAACCAAAACAAGCTAACATATTCTTTATAATAATTCCTACAGTATTCTATTTCCTTATTTTAAGTGCTATACAGGAAGTTAATAGGTAATAGGAAGAGAAAACCTTACTTAAAATGGCAACATTTCTTCTACTTTGTCAGACTGAAATTCGCTGTGAACTTAGAACTTGTGTTCAGTCTGAGTAAATGTTATATTCATTTTCTTGATATTATATCTTCTTTCCTTTGGTTTGGTTTGAAGGGAGGACTAGAACTATATTTCCAAGGAGTTCTCAGTCTTTTATAGGTTAATAAAAACTGATAGCTTGGTATCTATTTGTCTTTAATCATTCTCTCTCTCTCTTTTTACAAATGGGTGAATCAACATATATCTATTCTTCCTACTCATCCACTTCCTGCTCCTGTGAACGTCATCAACCTGTGTGAAAGATTGATAGGATTATCAATAGGGATAATATAGGGGCAATCAAATATCAAGACATTTATGTACAGGCATGCACTGTATAACAATGTATTGGTCGATGATGGACCACATATATGATGGTGGTCCCCAAATTCCTGTTGCTTAGTTACATCATAGTCATCAAAAGATCATATGTAACATATTACTTATGTGCTTGTGGTGATGCTAGTATAAAAAACCTATTGCTCCTATAGTCATATAAAATAACATATACAATTGTATATAGTATATAATACCCGATAATAATAATAAATGTTTATCTTATCAGTATATATATTTGCTATACTATGTTATACATTTTCTCATTATTTTAAATTGCACTCCTTCTACTCATAAATTTAAAAGTTAGCTGTAAAACAGCCTCAGGCAGGTACTTCAGGAGGTAGTCCCAAAGACGGTATTGCTATTATAGGAGATGGCAGTTCCTGCTTGCTATTTTTCCTGAAGACCTTCTAGTGGGACAAAATGTGGAGGTGGAAGATAGTGATATTGATGCTCTTGACCCTGTACAGGCCTAGGTGAATGTGTGTGTTGATGTCTTAGATTTTAACAAAGAAGTTTATAAAGTTTTAAAATAGAAAAAAATCTTATAAAAGAAGGATATAAAGGAAGAAAATATTTGTGTACATCTGTACAATGCTTTGATATTTTAAGCAAAGTGTTATGGCGAAAGAGTAAAAAAGTGAAAAAATTAAAAAGTTAGTAAAGTAAAAAAGCTATGACAAACCAAGGTTAATTTATTATTGAAGAAATAAATTTTTAAAAATAAATTTGGTGTAACCTAAGTCTACAGTGCTTATAAAGCCTACAGTAACATCCTAGTCTTTTGGATTCTCTCACCACTCATTGCCTGACTCACCAAGAGCAACTTCTAGTCCTGCAAGTTTTACTCATGGTATACACCTACAGGTGTATCTTTTATACCATATTTTTGCCAAATATTTCCTATATTCAGATACACAGATACTTATGGTTATGTTACCATTGCCTACAGTATTCAGAACAGTAACATGCTGTACAGATTTGTAGCCTAGGAACAAAAGGCTATACCATATAACCTAGATGTGTAGGAGACTATACCATGTAGGTTTGTGTAAGTACACTATATGCTGTATACACAATGATGAAATTTCCTAATGATCATTTCTCAGAACGTTCCCCCATCATTGGCAAAACCTTCTTGATCAGGTAAATTATGTCATTAGTTGGGAAAAAGATATAAGTTGGCTTATAAGCAAAGAACCCTACAAGTTCTTTCAAATAAGTTAGAATTCTCCACACTAAAATAACTCTATCTTCATTCTGGACATAAAGAGCCTCTCACTACACAATCATCTAACTACAAATCATTTGTTTTGCCAGTGTTCGGTACAGCATATTTTTTCCAAATATTGAATCTGTAGCCCCTACTGCAGAAAGTTAAGCAGAGACGTGGTAGTTGTTTGGTTCTTTGCACCAGTGAAGGCAACACTCCTGAATTACTCTGTCAAGCTTCACAAATAAATGTTCACTTTGCTTAAGAGCTGTCTAGACCTCACTGAATAGTGAGACATTAGGATGTATATAAAACAGGATAATTTGCTACAAGTTATGCTAAAGAGAATAATCACATTTTTATTTAATTAAAAACAAAACTGAGCAAGTTTTAATACTGAGCAAGAGTTGTAGTACAGAGGAGCTTTGTTACCTCCAAAAAGAAAGAATTCTAGAAGAATGTTTCATAGATAAAACAACCTCCTAGCAATGGCCAATATTTCAGCAGCTTCTTCCTTTGCTCAGGGTACCCTGCTGAGCTCCTTGTGTGCATTTATTTTATTCTCTCATCAAAAAAAAAAAAAAATCAGCCGGGCGTGGTAGCGCGCGCCTATAATTCCGGCTACTTGGAAGGCTGAGGAGGAAGGATCTGGAGCCCAGCAGGTCGAGGCTGCGGTGGCCGGGAGCGGCCACTGCACTCCAGTCTGGGCGACAGAGTGAGACTCCAAATAAAAAAAAAAAAGAAAAGAAAAAATTTCTGTGAATTATTTATTATCATTGCTATTTCACAGCACTAAGGTTTAGAAATCTGCAGTAACTTACCCAAATTTAGCTAGCTAGTAGTAAGTGGGGCAATTGGTTTTGAATGTTGCTGCCTGCTTCCTTAACATTTTTTATGAGTAGTGTGAGCAGTTAGTCTAGGATCATCAGGGAATCAAGTTTGATGGACTGAGAGATACAGTATCAGTGAATGCAAAATGAAAGCAGCAGCTATTTTATAAAATTAATTCAGCTCAGCTTGGAGATAATTTTGTCAACCAAAACCTATATCCTGCTTATTATTTTGGAAGAAAAAATCAAAATTTTGTCAAAGTGATTTACCTCCAATGCATTTCTACCTGATCCCCTTTCCTCTGTGAAATCTTAAAGTATTATGGATGGAAGGGAACAGAAAATATGAACGTGGAACATTGTGTGGAGTACAATAAAAAACTTTTAAAAGAAAAAATTTTAATATATTTAGTAATGCATTTGTTATGAATTATGAAAAGAACTGAAAAGAAACTTGATCATAGGGTAAATTTAAAAAATACACAAAATAATCAATCTAATCAAAAGCATCCTCTTCACCCTTCAATTTTCTTTATATTTTTCATACTTTTGAATCCAAATCTGGATATGAAAAGTATAAGTGGTTTAAATAACACAACAGAAAAACATTACCTTTCTGGGCCTCTTTTTCTCCTGTTGGTTATGTAGGAGGGACACTGGGTGAATCAGCAATAAACTCTGGTATAATCTTGGTACTAGAACATCATATACATCCAAAGCATATTCATTAAGCAAATTAATGAAAAATATATTTAAAGTAAGTAAATCATGCTAGTCATTTTCTGAAAAACAATGAATTACATTTATGGATGGAGCAAGATCATTTCTAAAGTTATGAGGAAAGGAACAGGTAGGTTATATTATTGCTACTCATTGTTTATAAATAATAGAAATGTCATCGATATGGTTTAAAATATGGGTTTACAGGCAACATGCTAATCTTTTACAAAATACCTTGACTGATTACTTCCATTTCCCTGTCCCACAAAGCAGGGTGTCTAACTGGATGGGTCTTCGTCATGCAGTCCAGAGTCAGAACCTATTCTTCCCAAGGTCTAGGAAATTTAAGGTATGTAGGACAAGAAAGATTCAGAAGATCTTTGTTTTAAATCCTGATGAATGACTCCAATATTGAAATTCTAATTAAGATAGTCTAAAGATAGATTCATTTTGCAGACAAAAGGGGGCTGACATTACTGGATTGCTTTTCCTCTGTTGATCTTACTTAGATTGTAAGAAGCTTGAGGGAATCACTATGGTGGATATTTGTTGGTCGCCTTCCTTCATCCTTTCACCCTCCTCCTTTCTTACCTTTGCTCTGAATTTCCTAGCTGTGTGGTTTTCCAGGGACATGTCACACCCCCAACTCTGTGCAGTCCTGACTGACTTAGACCAATCCTCATAGCTCATATTCCCAACAGTCATGGTTCAGGAGTAGGCACATAACACAAGCCAGGCTAATGAGAGCTGGAAGATTCAATGCTGGGATTTGGTATTGATGTATCTGAGAACTGATATATTCTCATTTTACCCTAGAAATGAACAAGGAAGTATTTAAATCAGAAACTTCTAGACAATTACTGTCTAGCGGTCCACAAGGGATACCCAGACTGAGAATGGAGCCACCACCAAGAAATATAAGCCTAACAAATATGGATAGAGGAACCAGGTTTTTGGTGATGTCACTGAGCTAACCAATAAAACCTGAAGCCTATACACTTTTCAGTGAGGTAGTCCAGAGAATTTCCTTTCCTTTTAAAGACACGTTGACGTGGGCTGGAGTGTTAATTGCAACAAAAAGAATGGGAATTGATACAGGGATATACTTTCTGTTGGTATACAGTGTCTTATACATAATAGGCTAAAGAAACCATCATGAGAACGGGAAGACAGCCCACGGAATGGGGAAAACATATTTGCCAACAGGCCATTGCCTTGCTAAGTTGTGGTGTGGCCATGTACTCTTTGAGCTATAGCCAGGCCATGGTTTCTTAAGCTTTGGCCCCCTCCTCTCTCTTTTTTTTTCTCTCTCTCTCTCTCCAATTTACTTTCTAAATAAGCTATATTTTGTCATCTTAAAAAAAATGATATTTACCAACTGTATGTCTGACAAAGACCTAACATCTAGGATCTACAAGGAACTCAAACATGCTGAAAGGAAAGAAACAAACAGTCCTATTAAAAGTAGGCAAAAGATATGATGAACACTTCTCAACAGAAGACATATGGGCAACCAACAGATACATGAAAAAAATGCTCAACCTCACTAATCATCAAAGAAATGCAAATGAAATCACACTGAGATACTACCTAACTCCTGTCAGGATGGCCATCATCATTAACTCAAAAAACAATAGATGCTGGAGAGGATGCAGGGAAAAGGGAACACTTCTACATTGTTGGTGAGAGTGTAAACTGGTACCTCTGTGAAAAACAGTGTGGCAATTTCTAAAAGATCTATATATTCCATATGACCCAGCAATCCCCCTTCTGGAAATATATCTGGAGGTACTTAAATTACTCTATGAAAAAGATGCCTGCACACATATATTTATTGCAGCATTATTCGCAATAGCAAACATGGAACCAACATTGCTGCTCATCAAAAGAGGACTGGATTTTAAAAATGTGGTTCATATACATGATGGAATATTACACAGCCATAAAGAAGGACAACAATATGAACTTCGCAGCAACTTGGATGAATTTAGAGTCTATAATACTGACTGATCTATCACAGAAACAAAGAACTGTATATCACATGTTCTCACTCATAAGTGGACTCTGAAAAATTATCATAATACTATAAGAAAGGGATTGGCAGTAGCGGGAAACTGCCAAGGGAGGAGAGGGGCATGCTTCATCAATAAGGGTACCTGATCTGAAACCAGGTGAAGTGGGGACCAAAGTGAGCCCCAAACTTTACCTGTATAATAATCATTCATATACCTAATGCTGAATTATACTCATCTTTAAAATAAAAATTAAAATAAATATATAATAGGGAGCTCATGCATGGTTTCTCAAACTTTAATACTGAATTTTAAAAAATGATTCTTTTCTTGTTTTATCATTGTTATTTCAGGACATCGGAGCCATTCTTTTATCTAAAGTGAATGAGAGAACTGAAAACCCTTTAAAATTGTTTGTACAACAGATGTACACTTATCCTGTGAGTATTTAGTTCCTTGTATATCTGTAAAGCAGATTTCCACCCCCCTCCAAATGTTTCATTTGTAGTCCGTGACTTCTTTTGGGTGGGGAGCTGCTGGCTATCCATTGCATTTGCTCAAATTGCTTTAAATATGTCTTGAACTATCATTCATTTTTGAAAATGACTGCCACTGCCCTTATAGTCATATCTCATAATATTTTAAAAAATAGATATGACACTTGTTTAGGCACATTCATACTCACTATCTTCATGCCAATTTTTAAGTTCTTCTAGGAAGCCCTAGACACCCTGCTGTAGCTATGTCACATACTGGGCAGACATGAGACAGAGCTGTACATTGTGCAGCATGTTAGTGAGTTCAGATGTCCAAAGTGTATCTCCAGCTTCTCAAGGATCTTTGGATGGATTTTCAATTCATAAATCAATTAAATCATGCTATTATTTATAACTCCAGAAATAAGTCACATCTCTCAGTAAAGCTAACATGGTTTAACTTTAAACCCTTAAAAAAACTTTGAGCTCCATGTTAATATTTTTTGTTTACTTTGAGTTGCCAGAAGGACTGAGAAAGATGAATACTCAAATACTCAATTGAATGTTTCACATACATTATTTCATTTCAATCTTACAAAAACCCTTTGAGTTATAGATCATCTTTGTTTTACAGATTAAGACATCGAATTAGCTTAAGTAATATGTCATAATGAATATAAAAAGTAAAGATACTGGAATAATAACTATAATAATGAGAAGAAGAAGAAGAAAAAAGAAAGGGAATATAGGGATTGATTCCTTGGCCACTGACTAGCCTCAGTTCATATTTTAGCTTACCACCCTACTTCTCCTAGCAGTGTTGTTTCTCATAATTTCATAAGGCTGAACCTAAGTGTTTTATTAGCTATAACTTAGATTATTGGTTAAAGTAGAATTTAAAAGCCAATGTCTATCAGATGACATTTCTTACATTACAAGTAATTTGCTTTGTATCCATTTTGTAACAAAGAAAAGAACTCAATGATTATAAATCTTAAAGTTGTGAGAAGCACTGGGGATTGTTTTCTATTTCTTTCATCTTTCAGATGAAGTAGTGGAATCTCAAGACCCATAGTCACAGAATCACTTATCCAGAACCACTGGAACTGGAACCATGTTACCCTGGTTTGATATTACATACTCTTATCTGACTTCAAGTATAAACTGGCAATAAAGTGAATTTAAAGGAATTAGAGAAGGATTTACTGGGGCGAGAGCAATAATAGCTAAGTTCAAATAACAATTAAGTTGTCCCCAAGTGACAATTTAATATGTTCATGGCTTGAGGGGAAAAAAATTTTTTATTAATAAGGAGAAAAATACACTCAGCATAGTGTTTGGTCTATTATCATTTGTTATCCCTATATTTATTATTAAGAACTGCAATATAATACAAACACATTACTCCTTCCTCCTTTTTTTTAAAATTTAGGGAGGAAAGTGAAAGAAAAAAGCAAATAAAAGAATAACATTAATTCCAGTAGCAAAGTGGAGATATGGTGCTAGTAGAAAAGAGAAGAAAGAAAATGGATCGCTAAAAAAAGGATAAGTAAAAGATAAAGAAAAAAAAGAAGCAAATTTGAAATGTTTCCATATATTTTTTAAACATTTTGTTGGCAAATATCAGTCAATACTTTTATCTTTCATGAGCTGAGCTAAAGGACATAACTGAGAATGACTCTGCACGTGAACGTAACCTTCAGCTTCATCAAAGGGACCATGGTTTCTGGTCACATCCGTTGTGTGTTGTACAACTCCAAAGGCACGGTTCATATAGACTGCATTGGGAATGATACACCCCATAGAGTTGGTGACTGCCTGGCCGACTCAGTAGTACAATGCATTCTTGTCTGATGGTAGCTGCTGGCTAGTTGAATATATCACAAATGTATCCTATCACAGTAAATAAGCATTTTTCTCTTATTTTCCAGTACATGATTTGGGAATATGCTGTAGATCCCTTACAAAAAAGTAAAACAAAATGGCCATGGGAAAGGGATTTTCCTGAAGGAGCAAGATGTCCATATGTCCTGAAGCTCATTACCTGCTATGTTGACATACACAAACTTCCAGGCCCAGACAAATGGAGAGTAATATTTATTTTGAGAGCTTCTGTGTTACTTTAAACAAAGGGCATAAAATGCTTTCTTAAAAGGTCATCCTTTAAATATCTGATTGTCACACTGTGAACCCTCATTCACCGGTGACCTGCACGGTTACTACACCTAAATAAATAGAGAGAAAGGGTAGCTCTGTGAAACACTTAAAACAAGAAATGGAGAAACACAGTTTCTAACCTCAGCTCTGACCCTAACTTGGTGTGTGGTCCTGAGAAAGCCATTTAACCTCTTGGTGTCTCAGATTCCCTTTAGAGTCTCAAATTTCAGGGGGTGAAATAAGGATAGGGTTTTGGGATTCTCTCTCTCTCTCTCTCTCTCTCTCAAGACCTGGGAATGCTACATGAATGAATGAATATTTTCTAAATGCAGAATAAAATTAAATTTCCAATAGGTAAATAGTTTGGCTAAGAGCTCTGTGTGAGGTGGAAGAAGGAGTGTGATTGATTTTAAATTTTGATGTCAATTAGTTTTTTCTTTCCTGGAGGATAATTTAACATGTTTGTGGGTTAAGGAGAAACACAATTATTGTTAATAAGAAGAGAAAAATAAATTCAAAAGTTTTCAGCATATTAATATTTACTACCCCCATATCCATTATAGAAATTGCAATATGATAACAAGCACATTGCTTTCTCATATGGTACATAGAAATGTACTAGAAAATTGAATGTTTCTACATGCTGAAAAATCAGTTTATTTAAGATAGGTGAGGTAAATTTCTAGTATCTAAAGAGCTCAAAGGCATTTCCAGCAATTTCAGGCACAGTTGTTAAAAACAATTTTGTATCTCCAGTAACATTGCATATAAAATACAGACATCTTAACATATACAAACACTCTGGACACTTTGATCTTTGGAGTTCTGTGCTATTGGTCTTTGGAATTTTTTCAAATTATAGCTGACATTAAAAATACTATTTATTGAGCATCTCATATATGTTCATTCATTTAATATTTAAACTAGCTCATTTAAATACTTTACAAATGGGAGAAGAAGAGAATGCAGGGAATCTAGCTGAGAAATGATTTTTAAAACCCAGTTCGGAGATTATGAGGTAGAGACTGTAACTGTTGTCATGTCAGTTTTAGAAGTGAGGAGACTGAGACAAAGATAGGTGAAGCCGCTTGACTATGAGAGATTCAGATGGGCTTAATGGCAGAATTATGGACTATGCAAGAGATGCTGCACCATGGCTCCCCATTAAGAGCATAGGCAGTTGTTCAATCTCAGCAGACAAAACAAAGTTAGCGAGTTAGGTCTTCAGGAATATGTTATACAAAACTGATTTAGAACTTGCCATTTGAGCTCATCACCAGGCAATCCTTGACACTTGAGCATTTACTCCAACTCTGGTAATGCTGGGGACAGGGAATTGGAAATCCAAGTCTCAGCCACAGTGGCTAGGAATCCAGGTCTCCTGGGTATCTGTCTATCCTATTTTATGAAGTTTGTCTGACTGTAGGGCTTCAATTCAACTAAATATATATTGCAGACCTTCTATCCACTAAGAACCGTGCTATGTACTGGAGATACAAACATGATTGGCATGCAGCTTGCATCTTCCAGGAAAGTTCAGTCTGGTAATATAGCCTGATGTATGTACAAAGGTCCATAATACCAGGTAGAAAGCAAGCCATAAGATGTATGAATAAAATGGCAAGGGAGTCCAAGGGGAGGCAATTGACTGTGTTCAGAGTCAGAAGACCAGGTATGTGCTGGTGAATGGTGGTGACAAGCAGAAGGGAGGAATCCAGCATAAGGGTAGACATGAATGAACTCTACATGGGTGATTCTGGATGTGGTGAGTGGTTAGGCATGACCATAAACACAAGAGCAAAGGAGAGAATCAGAAGATGAAGTTAACTGGGAGCTAGATTATGAGGAATCTTGAATGTCATGCTAAGACATTATATACTTTAGATAATATAGAGTCATTAGAAGACGTGTTTTTAAAGAAAGGCTAAATGGCATGATCAGATAATAATTTTATAGAGGTAAATCCTGGAACAAGATGGGAGAGGACAAAAGCAAGGGGTCAAAGTAGAAATGTTTTTGTGATATAGCAAACCATAAATTGGAGAAATCCCTGAGCAGAGGAATATGAGGGAGACCCCCAAAAGTCCAGAATTTATTTATAAAAAATTGTGTATTTATTCTTACATATTAAACTTCAGTTGGCTTCAGAGTACTTTCCATTTGATGCCATACACCTATTGAGATGCTTTTTCCACTGCACAAAACGATTTTTGAATTCATCAATTTTTGATGCATTTGATGTTTCTGCCATTTTTTATTTCATCTCTTCCACACTGGCAACACTTTTCCTTTTAACATTTTTCATCCAGAAAGATCAGGTGAATAAGGAAGGTGAGACATGGGGGTCAGTTTTTTGTCAAAAACTGCTGAACATACAGCGTAGTGTGGGCAGGTACACTAATAAATTACCTGTCATGAAATGGGCAAATGCATGGAAAGAACCTCCATAAAAAAGCTCACTGAAGCTGAACATGGCCTCTCACAACAATACTGATACCCATAGGTTCCTGGAAAACTTACTACAAGAGTGTCGCCCTCCAAAAAATAATTCCATGGTTTTTTGTTGTTGTTGTTGTTCCCCCCTCTTATATTGAAGTCATAATTTACAGGATTCTGTCTGTAACCATTATATATTTGGCAAGAAGGACTTATGAATATGGAAGGCAAGAAAGATTGCAGGCAAGGGAAGTTGAAGTTGACTCCAAGTTTTTTGCTTTTGCGGGTGGGTTGCTACCTTATAACTAAAATAAGCACACATGGAGCCATCTGCTTAGAGTGTAGGACACGATGTGTACAATACTGGGCATGTGGATTTTGAAGACCCTGTAAAATACATAAGCAAAATAAACCTGGGTGAGGCGTTTAGGAGGGGTTGACATTGGGTCTTTGACATAGAGTTGGGAGAGGACATTCATATACACGTAACAAATGAAGTATGGGAATAGGTGAATTCTTCAACAATAAAAAAAGTGTAACAAAGGAGCAAAGCAGGTAAAAATAAGACAGCATGTGTATTTCAAACAGTTTTTCTTGACTTGTGGGCAAGACATCAGCATCAGTATATGTTAAAATGCAACTTGCTAATTTAGAACTTGTTCTTTAAGTTCATCACTAGGCATTCCAAGTCAGGGCACAACCTTGACACTTGAGCACTTACTCCAACTCTGGTAATGCCAGGATTAGAGAAGTGGAAATGCAAGTCCTAGCCACAGTGGCTAGAAATCCAAGTCTTTATTGCAGCATCAGAATTAGCATGTGTTAAAAATGCAAATTCTCAGTACTTTACCCAGACTTAGTGAATTGGAAACTTTTGGATGGAATCAAGAAACCTATGCTTCAAGTGCTACTGATGTACCCCTAAATTTTACTATATTGGAAGAAAACTAGGAGCCATCAAACAGTCAAATAGGGAGTTTAAGAGAGTATGATGTAACAAGTTTTCAAAGGGATAATTTCAGGCATGGTCAGGTTCAGATACTACAGAAATTTCAAGTATTTGAAATTTACTTATAAACACTGATTAGCAACCACTGAATCTAAACAAAGCTTTGCAAGAGTTATTTTGCCCTATAAAATTGGGAGCAGATCATACCCAGTGGTGGTATAGGTGCAAAGTAAAGATAACAGAATGAGAACGTAGGTTATTTACTCAAGAAGTTTGTTAAAGTAGTGAGAAGTTGATATTGATGAGATTTTAAGAATATGTGTTACCAAAGAAAGTTTTTGGGTTTTTTTTTTAGTAAAAATGTGAGTATGAGTTTATTTTAAAGGAAAGTAAGATACCAGTTGATGGAGCAAGGTTCTGGAGGGATAATTAGAAAGAATAGAATGTGATGAAGATCATATTCTGAGAAGCTAGAAAAATGATGGAGATTGTCCTTCTTTTGTAAAAGGAGATAAGACTTAGAAAACATAAGGTGAAGTTTGTAGCAGGAAAGGGACTTGAGGGAGTTCATGCCAGCAGAACTGTTCCCAGGGAAGCAATAGGCGAGGTCATTTTCTTTGAGTGAGAGCTGGCAAGAATAGGAGAACTTGAGAGCGGTCACGGTTTGAAAAAGCTCTGTGGGAATGAGAGCATTGGAGGAAGCCCAATGACCTGTCAACCTGAAAAGGCCTCAGTTTCCTCTTCTTGCTCAGTTCTTAGGTTTTTGTACATTTCTTAAGATGTAATATGTCAGTGTATTCTTAATGCCCCACCTTGTGGCCTGGCAGGAAGTAAGATCTTTCTTTTCCTTGAAAAACTCATTCAGCCCTGGCACAGTTTTGATATCAGACTCAGTTCAGCTGAATGGATAACACAGGTACTCTTGACTCAGTTGGCTCAATTCAGCCCAGGTACTCTAGTTAAGAAGTTAAGACTATTGTTTGTGGGCTTAAAAAGACAAGCTAAAGAGATAAATTAGTTAATTGTGAGGATCTGAATGTCCAGGAGTGATGATAATAATGCATGAGTGTTAGGATCTGCATGTATCTTGCAGATCAGTTTTCTGATGTTTGCATGGGCCTGAGATACATTAGGCAAATGCATTTTCCAGATCTTCCCATTATTCTAAAACGTATAATAGTGTTTCAATTTATATAGTCTAGACTTGTTATCTCATACTGCTATTAAGCCATCAAACTCAAAGAATTTCCCAAGCTGCAGATTTCCCTTTTGGCCATTTTCACTCACCAGTTCTGTCCCAATAAAGTGCACATTACTCATAAATTTGAGACATAAGAGTTGAGAGAGAAGTTCATATACTTGGATGACTATGCAAATATGAAAAAGAATCCTATTCTACTTATTCATTTTTTATAAGCAATCCAGGCTATCATTTAAAGACACTTGAAATAGCTGAGGTCTTTGACCAGGGATAGTCTACATTTTAGAAACTTGCTTTCACCTCTTTTACAATCATAGAACTCTGGAAGTAGAAACTGTTCAGTTAGAAAAGGAAACTCAGAAAAGATATGCTGCTTAATAACCACTTTGCTTCCAGTCATTAACAAGAATCCCTGGCTCTGAAGTTCATAAGTAAACTCTGGGAAGCAGATGCCTATCAGTTTACCTTCTAAAGCCTAATAACAAACAAACACAAACAAACAAAACTAAGACAGAGACAGTTGTAGGCATAAATAACAATGTGGAGAGGCTTGGGAAGTGGTGAGGGACATAACAATGGTGTGGACAGGATATGTACTTTAACTTCACATCATGGTATTTAGGACTTTGCAAGAATGAATCACTGTTCCAACTGACATTCCTTTTAAAAAAGCAATCTAGAATGAGTCCTTGATAACTATCTGCATATGAGTTTCTATTTAAAGTAAAAACAAGTCAAAGTTTGGGCCTTTAGGTTATTATTTTCAATTTTATGTTATGAGCTTTTTTCTGAATTCTAAATAATTTTGTATTTCAATTATTAAACTTCTTCCATGTTAAAAACACGTTTGTGTAGAAGTAGAGGATGATGAAAATCTCTTTTCACTGGAAGTTTATTATCTTCAATTTGTAAAATTCCCCAAATGACCTAACTATATCAATAGTATAAAAATTCCTAAAAGCCAACATTTGTTTTACTGTCTGTCTTCTGCTTCTAAACCCAGTTTCTGTGAAAGTGTACAGAGCATTTTCCTCAAAAACATTTTCATAATAATATCTGTGGAATGAAAAGAGAGCTAAAAAGTTAAAATCAAGTAATAACATTTTTGAAGTGGAAGATGCCACAATCTATCATTTTATAAGAACACACAATATATCATTTCATTCTCTTATATCAAATTCAAACTATACAAAAATGCAAGACGTTAATAGTGAAAGTTTTCTTTCACCTTTCCTCAAATATACTTTCTGTCCACGGGTAATCACTGCATCAGCTAATGTGCTTCCTTCTAGAACTTTCTGTTTTTGTTTGGTTTTCCTTGGTTTAATAATACTGTACTACAGAGAGTTGTAGGCTGTTCTCTTTGTGTTCACAATATAAAAAAGTATAAGCAAATAAGAAATTTAGACGGGCCAAAAAATAAAAATAAAAAATTTGAAGGCCAGAAAGAATTTCTAAAACCCAATAAGTAATATGGTGCCTTAACATTTTATTACATAGCCTTATCAGTGTCAATTTGACGTTACAAATATTTTGTGCATTTGTGATCACTTATCACAAATACCATATAAATGAACAAGCGTATCTAATGTGCTCTTGGAATTTGCATTCTGTATATAATTTATTGTGTAGTGCTTCAAAATCCAAGTTAATTAGTTATTGAAATAATACAATTATATTTTACTATTTTGTTAGGAAATTGACCATTCAAAATTTCCAAATAAAGACAGAATTAAAATTTGTGATACACTGCCCTCTAATGGCCAGATATTTGATATGTTTTACAAAAAAAAAAAATTGAAAGACAAAAAAATCAAATTGCTATCCTAATGCTCATATCTATCACATATTTATTTTAGCATACACTTACAATAAGGCAAAGTGATTTTTTTGGAGCCGCTACCATAATCTAAATTTTCAAACTCGAGATCCTGAAGGGTTAACTTGTGTATAGCAAAATATCTTTTGAACATAAATCTTATATGTGACTTCATGGGAATCACATTGTAAGACTTAGTAAAAAATAACAGACAGCCTATGTAATTATAGACAGCCCTACAGAGATGGTGTTATTTCAAACATTGCTGACTATTTCTCATAGTTGAGCGTAAAAATAACAATTCAATTACAGATTGCCATAAACAAATATTTCTACTGAAAAAAAAATTCAACACAATAGGTTTACAATAGGTTTTCTGTTCCTGAAATATATTTGTTGGTCATTCTTATTGAGTCTTATACCTATTTATGCAATCCGAGTTTGTTCTTATTCACTTTTCTCTCCATCATTTTTAGGAATACTACTATTATCTGTTGTTAAGCCCACCACACATAACATCATCTTACAAATATACTACCAGTAGAGGGAGAAAAAGAAAATAAATAAAAATAAGGTAGGAGAATGGAAATGATAGAGTAAGACAAATGTTTGGACTTCAGCATTTCACACACTACGTAATATTCAATTCCCCAAATGACCCTTAGCTAGAAAAGCGTCTTTCTACTTCCACCTTCCATTATCCCTAACTTACAAATGAAACCATTGAACAAATTAAGTGAGAAAATTTAATCTACTTATATAATGTTCTGCTTAAAACATCACTTCACCTCTCTCTCTCTCTCTCTCTGTCTTTTTAATCTTTACAAGTGGGACAACGATATGTGCCCTCTACTTTCCCCTCAAATAAGGTGGTAAAAAAGAAATATCCTTCTTACTTTTGACCACTAAACTGTGGTCATGAGCTTCATGAGGGCAGAGACTGAGGCATCATTCTATCCCCGTCTTAGTGCAATATTTAGTGTGCTATAGATCATCTAAATATTAATTGAGTGAATGAAAACCCACCTTGCTATCTGTACTGGTTTGCTAGGCTGTCTTAATAAAGTACAGGGAATTCGGTAGCTTCAACAACAAAAGCTTGTCTCACAGTTCTGGAGGCCAGAAGTCTGAAGTCATGACGGTGGTGTTAGTTCATTCTGAGGACTGAGAAGGAAGGATCTGGTCTCTCTCCTTGATTTACAAATGACCATCTTTTCCCTATGTTCTTCACTTCCTCTCCCTTCTGTACATGTCTGTTTGTGTGTCAGCATTTCCAGTTTTAACAAGGACATCAACCATATCGGACTAGAAGTCCACCCAATCTAGTATAACCTCACCTTAATCCATTACATGTACAATGATGCTATTTCCAAATAAGGTTACATTCGGAGATACTGGGGATTAGGACTTCAGCATATGAATTTATAGAGAACACAATTTATAACCCAGTGTCCCTTTTAAGGACAAACTAACCATCAGCAAGAAACCAAGGTTTTAAATAAGACTTGGTATGTAATATAATACCATATTTTTTGATAAGGTGTAAACTCCCAAAGGGAAGACCCTATAAATATATGTTCATGTTTAATGTTTCTTTCTTTCTCCCTCATTCTTGTCACTATTCCTTTCTTTCTACTCTCTTCCATTTGACTAGACTACCTCTACTAAATACAAGAAATGTACATATGTGCATGCAGGTTAAAACAAAACTCAAGTTTTCCTATTGTTGCTTTTGTCCGGCCCAGTAATTTATTTTCTTTGCTCTGCTGTGGACTATATACAGAGTTATTTAATAATACCAAACAGGAACTTGATACATATATGTATTTTTTTAAAAACTATGCCAAAGGAATAAATCATACGTAAAAGTTCTCATCTGCTCTCCCCACCTTTCCCATCAATCAAACTCTAAGTTGATAGTCTCAAAAAGGTGAAGCAAAAGAAAAGAATGCAACATTTCTTTTGCTTTGGATCACATAAACCTCTTTGTTCAGGATGTAGACTTTGACCCTCAAGCATCCATTATGTGTTTTTGTTCCTGACCTTGGTTATACATTTTAAATGTGAAATTGCTCACACATGGCTCAGTGATGGTCTTTTGTTACTTACCTTGTAAAGATTATTTTGTATCTGTGTATGAATACCTGATAAGAAAAATAGTACCTGTATACTAGGAAAAAGCAATGAATTAGTGTTATGTAACCCTACCGAGAATATTCTGATAGCAAGCCTGGTCCAAAATATTTGATCAGTGAAACCATAATATTTTTATTTTTATTTTATTTTTTTGTAGACTGTTTGGTGCAACATCTAAGTCAAGGTTATAAACTTTTCCAAACTTTTTACAAGACAATTCAACGAATCAAAACTGTTTTCCTTAAGTATGTATCTCAATAGAGAGATGCATACGTTCCTATTGATTAAAATATCAACTTATCATACATAAACTGTTCTATCAAACTCTTTAGTGTAAGTAGAGAGGATTTCTTTAGTCTAAGTCTTTATGTTTTTGTATGTATGTATATCCAAATTAGAAAACTTTTCTTCCTTTCTCTTCAGGCATTCAGTATTCTTTTTTCTACTCACAACATCTTACACTTAGAGAAAGATCTAAAACATATATATATATATATACACACACACACATATATGTATGTGTATATATATATTCAAGTGTGTTTGATAATAGTTTAAAATGTCACCCCTTCCAAAATAATTATTATTATTTATGTACATAATCTTTAATATAGGGCAATTAAAATTCCACCATGGGATTGCAAGCATCTGTAATATATTTGAGGGAACAATTTAAAAAGGATAACAGAGATACTTATTTCTGCATGATTGAAGACCTCTTGTTAGTATAACTCATCTCTACTAACTAGAGTAGGCTTTTCAACAGAAAAATTGTGAACTACTAGATTTTCATGAAATTAATGTGATGGCCTACAACCAGTAATTTTTTAAACAAAATAGAACAGAACAGACTTGAGATGAAGGGGCAAGATCTTGTGGATATATGCATATATTACCAAATCAAAAGCATAATTTATAATACTCTTATGAAATAATGAGTCTCTATATAAAGTATATATTTTACTGTGTGTCATGGTGGGAACAGCTGAAAGACACTGATGTACATTTTATATAGAGAGTGCTGCAGTAGACATGCATCTAAAGACTGACAACTCTCCTGTCAATTTCAAAACAAAATTTTCCATACTTCTAATATCATCATTCAATACATATTTAATGTGTGCTCACTGGGCCTACAAGTCAAATATGACAGGGTTTGTGTTACTGAAAAATTCGCATTCTTCTGGGGTGACTGAACTAAGTACTCGCATAGTGTGAAAGCAAGAGTCTGGACTACAGAAGGGTCAAGGTGACAGAGGAAAATCTATTCATCTAGACCAGGGAGGCTTTCTAAGGTAGAGACCCCAGATCTTAGTTTTTTATGGACAAATAGAATTAACCAGCTCTATCAACCAGGATTCAATCAGGGAAATAGAACTCAACTCTGTGTGGCTCAAGATGAGGGATTTATGACAGAGGTAGCTGCAAAGGGACTGGAAAAGTTGATAGAGCAAAAGGTGAGGGAACTGAGAGATTAGTACCTCCAGGAAACCACTCAGTCTTCCTAGGGGTTCGAGAGATAAAGAGAAGAGGTTGTTGCATATGGAAGGAACAGGGCATCTGGGGTTGCCAGGTGGAAACAGAAACATGAAGGAGTCTGTTCAGCTAGAAGGTGGGACCAAAGAACACACGGCACTGCCAGGGAAGCTATCTCAAGTAGAGATGAGGGGAGAATCTCCTGATTTCTATCTTCCTTCTGCATACTACTTTTCCATTCCTACCTCTCACTGTCCAGGCAAAGAAGTCTAAATAATATGTTTTGCAGGGGTCACCCTGTGACACTGAACAGAGTTGGGAAAAAGCAGGAAATGAACTGAAGAGCAAATGGACAAATAAGCGAAAACCATGCAGGATTATTGAGGGACAAGAGAAAAAGACAAGTTTGGAGGAACTGTAAACTGTTTAGAATGCCTGGATCACAAATAGACAATGGAAACTGGTGAAAAAGTAACCAATGTATAGATTGTAGATGGCCCTGGGATCATCCAAAGAAGTTCACTTTTTTTTCTTTCTGTTTTTTTGTCAAGGTGATGTGAGGTAGTGAAGATTCCCGTGTGACTGTGTGCCTGTGTATATTTATGTAATGCTTCTATTAAAATCAGAATCAAAGTAAAACAGGTATATAGTTAAAGAAAAAGAAAGGAAATCGATAAGAGCTGAAAGTTGTTGAAAAACAGCGTTCTGCACACTATTCTTTCTCATCCCATTTCTGCTTTGCAAAATAATCCCTTTTAGCCACCTCTGTTTTAGTTCTTCTGGTCATTTCATTGGCAAGTTTTAATGTGATGCTATTTCATTATGCTATTTTCTTGATTTTACAAGTTTAGACAACATATCTTGACGACTCCACTATAGAAGGTAAGGATTTAGTTCGCTTAAGATAAACCCTCGTTTCTTTATTTTTCTTCCAAATCTTGATAAGTATATTATTATTTTTAACTATTTTTCTTACCATTTAGAGTTTTAAATGATAATTATTTCTGTTCTAATAATATTTAACAATATATCTTGATAACCTCCCCCATACCGTGAAGTGAGAATGTGAATGTTTCTATATTCCCTTCTACCGCTCATTACCTGCTTACGTCTTCTAACTTTTGCCAGGTTTAAATTCATTTATTGATCTGGTAAATATCTACTTATATATAAGCTGACTTTTAGAAGATAAAATATACATGTATACTATAAAGTGGTAAAATTCTTCAAGTCTTTCATACACCAGAGCCCACTTTTTAAGACATTGTTCTCCATTCCATGATGGAGTGTGAATTACTCCTTTAGATGTAGGGCTACGTTAGAAACAAGTGATGTGATTACAAACCATATCCTTACTAGTGTCTCTATTGTTATTTTCTAGAATTAGATTGTAATTAAGAAAAAAATATTTTAACCACCATGAAAACAATAAAAATTATTTTCAACTTAAGAGGAAAATTTTCTCAAATACAAGTTCACATTCAAATGATAAAATAATAACTTAAAACAGCTCTGTCTTTGGAAAAATAAACAGAGTCCTTCTCAAAAGAGAAGGCAGAACTCTCAGTGTGGTTATACCTTTCTGTATACAATTGATGAGGCCTTAGAAAGTTGCCTGCTAATCACATCCTTATAAACAGAATTGTATGCCAAATCATTAAGGGACCCCACGATTTAAAATATTTCCATGATGAATCTTTTATACAGCACAGAATTCTTTTATAGTACAAATAATCATCTTCAGTTTATTTTTCAGTCAATCTAAATTTTCACATACTGAGTTTGCTTAACTCATGACACAGCTGTGTTTATGGAGAAAACTGAACTCATAGATGAGTAACATTATCGTCATTCATTTTCTCCATACTATGAAGGATAGACAAAAATGACAATTATGATCCTTCAGACTTGCCAAGAGCTTACCAGAGTGATCTTTTATAAACATGCTATGGATATTTTCCCTAAGATACTTACATTTCCAATTCCTTCAAAAAACTTTCCATAAAGACTGAGCCAGGAAGGAAAGACAGATAAGACTGCTGTCCACTTTTATCCTCCCCCTGTCCTCCCTGCTTCCTTCACACATCCTCACCTCTAAGCTAAAGAGAGAAACTCCTCAGTATTTCTGAGAGTCTCCCGAATTAGAAGTGGTCACTTTCCATAGCTTCTTCAGCAGTCCCAGTATGGCTCTTGGTTCTTTCATGGGTCATTGTTCCTAAAATAGTGTGAGTCCTGATGGTACAAGTTTGATATATTTAGTTTAGTAAACATAGTAGATTGATTTTGTCTACTGACAGAAGACCACAATATTGAGCAACTTGAGATTCCTGATAACAGTGTAGAGAAAACATTTCTACAGGAAAAATTCCTAGTAATGTCACTTTTATGAATAAGTCTAAAAAACATTAATTTTTAAAAGCATAAAGTATTTTTACAACAGAATAAAAATTAAAGAATCAAAGTAGCCAGCAATAGGGCAAGAAACAATTATGTACCTCATGCAATATTAGGCAGCCATTGTAAGGACAATTACAAAAACTGTTTAAAAAAAAAAAAAACAAGTAGGCCGGGTTCCGTGGCTCAGCCTATAATCCCAGCACTTTGGGAGGCGGAGGCGAGTGAAATGCCTGAGCCGGCGAGCTCGAGACCAGTCCGGGCAACTTGGCGAGATCTCGTCTCTACAATAAACCAAAAATTAGCCGGTTGTGGTAGCGCGGGCCTGCGGTTCCGGCTACCTGGAAGGCTGAGGTGGAAGGATTATGGAGTCCAGCAGGTCGACGCTGGGGTGGCCGGGAGTGTGCCACTGCACTCCAGCCTGGGCCACGGAGTGAGACGACAACTCAAAAAAGAACAAGAAAGAGCAGTAAGATGGTGACGAGCACATGTGCATGATTGCAATGATATGAGGAGACAAACATCTACAGATGGCCATGAGAGAACACACACAAGCTTTGTTTTAAACAATTGTTAGTAATATTTTCATACTTTTCAAGTATTTTAGTACTGTTATATGATCTTTATGATCAAGAGAAGAAACACTTTAAATTGATTCTTATAATATGTTTTTCTAAAAAGGAAAATGAAAGAATCCTCAGGAGTAAAGCAATCCAAAATAACTTGCTTTTAGTTCTTGAACATTCAGTAGTTGCCTATGAGTTTAAATATATTTTGGCAAGTAAAGGAATTCATCCTATTGATGAGCAACCTTATAGAAAGCTTGGGAGAATACAGCAAGAAAGATCTTAGGAAGCTGAGGGTGGTCAGGGAGATAAATAAATGATTCCAGCATAGCAGGAAAGAGCAGGGGAGAATGAGAGACAAAAAGAGAGATAGGAACTACTATTTATGAAGTCCCTACTACTTGCTAGGTCCCATTAATACACATGTGAAACAGTACCATCCACAAAGGAAATGGTCAATGCATAACTAAATTTTTTATTACTTGTTTCATTTCATTACCACTCATGAATTAGGCATTTGTTAACTGTATAATCTGTTCCATAAATTAAAGCTACAGATACTGCATTTATATCTCCTTACTTTTCTTACATATCTTATTATTAAGAAGACCAATATCTCCCTTGAGATCTCCCCTTCTCATGAATTTCCCTTTATTACAGGAGCAAGGAGGAATGGTTAGACTGGCTTTCCCAAAATAATGTGGTTTCTATGTAGAGCATTGTTGTTGTTTCTTGTTTCATTTTTCTAGGACTGAATGAAAATTATGGATGCTGGTCTCCCTAAGAACACACATATTCACATATGAGAAAAATAGTTTTTGTCATTTCAGGAAGACAGTCTCCACCTCCAAGATAAGAATATCTAGTTTAAGGATAGTGACAGCAATTGTACAACAGGCACCTGACAGCAGTGCACTCCAATGACATAGATGACAGTTAACTTACAATGTAAGAAGACTTCCTTTTTCAGTTCTCTCTCCTTTAAAGAGGGACCCTGAAAAGGAAGGTCTGAAAACATAGCAAGCACTCAGGAGGAGGAGAAATCTTAGGTGAAAACAGAGAGAGAGGTCACTCCTACATGGGACAGAAGAGAGGATTTGATCATAGAGCAAGCACAGTTTTGTTAACTTTGTTTTGGACTATATATTCTAATATCATAATTAAAACTTGCTTAGGACTTAAAGTGACCACATGATTTTTTTTAATGGAGTCTATTCAAAAAGAAAGACATTATCCAGGGAAAAATTACTCCACTAAATAAATTTTAAAGAACAATGGAAGTAACAACTGTGCATTTTAACACGCACTATTTTATTTATTCACAATAATCCAATGAGATAGGCATCCTATTTCCTCTAATTTACAAATCATCACACTGAATCACAGAGGAGCGAAGTCACTTACCTGAAGTCACATAGCTCATAAGTCCTACTTTAAACCTAAGCAATCTGAATTCAGAGCTGGTTTCCTTAACCTCTTGAATCTTACATATTGAATTAATCTTCTTCATTCCTGTGAAGTCAGCCTCCCTTTTGGAAAACTGGCTAGTACTACTGCCTACACCACTAAGGCATATTCTACATGAAAATCAGAGTGAACAGAACAAGAATGGCTACAAACGTCACCCACATTTTTATAGGAGCCCATTATCCCACGTGGGTTCTTGGGCTCCACTATGTCTCCACAGAAAAACACATTGTATCAATGGGTAGGCTTTTGGCTACTGTCTATTTATAGGACACACAATGTCCTATAAAGCATTTTATGGCTTCCCAGAGCTTTGGCAGAAATTTAGGTAAACGGATCATGCTATACCTAGACATGTATATCCAGTTTGAATATTTATTTAGATAGAAGTACCTTGATGAAAATTATATTATAGAAAGCTATTAGCATAAACATTCTGAAAAAAAGTCTAGACCATTCTGAGACATTTGAGTTTGTTAGTCAACTTTGAAATAAATGATTTAATATACTACATATTATATGTTTTCTTACATGTGCAAAAACCAAGCACTTTTCTTTAGAACATCAGAATAATTAGCACTTACTTTTCTCAGGCTTCAGTCAAAATTCCTAAGCAGTAGGCCAAACCTTATTCAATGTCTTGTTGTGATTTTTCTTTTTCATATTTCTGACTGGGTTGTGAGCCTCATGAAAGCAAGGACCCAGTTAGTCTTGTATCCTAGATTGTGAATACCTAGGATAGTACTTAGCACACAGTAGTGGCTCAGTGAATATTTTGAATGAGTAACTAAAGGAACTAGAATAAAGGTTACTGTACTGTGTTTCTTAATTTTATGTGTCAATTTGTTTACGTATGGTGCCAGATATTTGGTCAAACATCAGTCTAGATATTGTTGTGAAGATACTTTTTTTTAAATGTGATTAACATTTAAACCAGCAGATAGAGTAAAGCAGACTACCATATTTAATGTGGGTGTGCCCTGTTCAATCCATTGGAGGCCTTAGGAGAATAAGCTGGAGTACTCCCAGGAAGAAGTAATTCTGCCTTCAAACTGCTTTTGGATTCAAGATTGCAACAGCAACTGTTCTCTGTGTCTCCAGCCTGCTAGTCTTCTCATAAATTTTGAGCTTGCCAACCTCACAGTTACTTGAGTCTATTCCTTAAAATTATCTATCTATCTATCTATCTATCTATCTATCTATCTGTCTGTCTGTCTGTCTGTCTGTCTGTCTATCTGTCTGTCTATCTATCTATTACCTACTATCTAATCTATCTGCAGAAATACAGTGGAGATACACTGGAGGACCCTAACTAGTACATAGGCATTTTATTCTTATTCATTTCTAGGCTATGACAAGATATTAAAAGGCTCACCTAATGTTATGAAAAAAGATGGCTTTGGACTTTTCAATAGATGTGGCTGCAGTATGTCCAGTTCATTTGGGGATGTTCACATGGAACCAGAATTGAGGCTCTCTATTCATCATGTTTTTATTTTCTTGTCCAAGACTTGCTTCCTGAGTTGTGGAAGGAAGGGTTAAATGAGTAGTCTTACCTCTCGAGAGTTTCTTCTAGCAGCCAAACCACCAACTTGTAGTTCCAGATTGCAGATCCAATCTGTTCCATATGAATGATAGCTTTGGCTGCATTGCAGTATTCTCAAGCCAATCTTTCAATCATTTTATTCTCTAATCCTGTTTGTATGGCTGTACCTGGCTAATTCACCTTCTAATTTCCATATCAGCAGCCAATTATATGGGTTGCTCCACTACAGCCAAAAGATTTGAGTCAATTTATAGCATTAAAGGTAAGTAAAACCAAATCAACTTACAATCAGGGCTTGTTGGTTACATTTTAACATTTGAAGAGTTGTTAAAAAAGAAAAAAAGACACAGAACCCCTTTGACAGAAACAAGGCAATGACCAAAAAGAGAGGAGAGAGTGAGTTAATGATGTTTTCTTAAAAACACTAAATTGTCTAAGAAATGTTTCTAAATTGAGTGCTTAAAATAGAAAATAATTCTTCAATTCAATGGGATTGAAAATGTTGCCAACTCCTTGACAGTTTCACCAACTGGAGAACCAGCAGATTAAATTAAGAAGACCATATAATATTGTGGCTTTATGGATATTAAAAATAGTCTGGAGATAAATGAGCATAAAATATGATTTTGAATTCAGATTGGATGAGACACTGTGTAGATAATGGAGATGTTGCACATGGCAGAGAATGCATTTGGGTACAGGTTTGTTGAGATGGAATGCTGGTGAGGGGACTATAGAAACAATGAGATAAAAGAGGAGATTGAGAGAGGGGGTAGGGGCTTAGAGCATTATCAACAAGAGGCTAGAAAGTGATTAAAATGTCAGAGCTATTGTACATCTCCATATCCTGGAAATCTGATTAGCTATACCATGCATTTTAGCACATTTATTAGGACATTTTATTTCATATTTCTAATTACTCCATCTCACAACAAATTTCCCTAAACAGGTAATATGACCTTCCCCTCCAAGTTCATTCACTCTATCCAAACAAGCCAGTTTTTTTTTTGTTTTGGTTTGGTTTTTTTTGAGTTGGATTCTCACTCTGTCACCCAGACTGGAGTGCAGTGGCCACTCCCGGCCACCGCAGCCTCGATCTACTGGGCTCTGGCGATCCTTCTGCCTCAGCCTTCCGAGTAGCCGGAATTACAGACGTGTGCTACCACACCCGGCTGATTTTTTGATTTATTGTAGAGATGAGGTCTCGCTGCCCAGGCAGGTCTCGAACCTGCGGGCTCAGGCAATCCACTCACCTCAGCCTCCCAAAGTTGCGTGATTACAGGCTGAGCCACCGAGCCCAGCTTACAAACCAGTTTTAAAGCTGTTGCTCGTTGTGCACTTCCCTTTCCTGGAAAATTAACTTGTCTATATTTTAGTTAATACTTTATGTGACATTTCTTCCAGATTCTCTCTTGTAAATAGGATGCTCTTCTCACACTGCCAAATCACAATAAGCCTCTTTCTTGTCAAATAAGTTTATTGCTCATGAAAAAATTCTATGTTTCACTTTGTTTTGGGAGTTTTCTTTCTAGATCAGTCCAGGATAATTAGTCAAGGTATGATGTGCAAAGCCTAGGACATCCCCAGAGATGTCACCAGAACTCCTGCAAAGGGGAATGAGGATGTATGGGTTTGGTTCTTGAGTTTCCACCTCCTGCTTCAACCAGAGAGCTTGGTTTTAGATCTATTACACTTTGATGACCATTTATAGAGTGTTTTCAACAATGCTTCCACTGTTCTCAAGAAAGTAGGAAAAAAATGAAACCTAATGCCCTAGGTTTTTTCTTTCTCAGATTCTAATCTGTACCCTTGAAGTGGAGAATAATGTAAAGTTCTGCATACAAATTCAGGAGAACAATTTTGTTTTCAGTTATGAAACATAGCTAATTTAAAATTTTATTGGTGCAACACTTGTACATTTTATATGTTTGCTTCATGACACTAAATTTGAATATACTACAAACAAGGATCTTCTCAGTTAAATTTGTGTCTTCAAAGCTGGGTGAGGGTACATTAATTTCTGCCTATTATCCATATGTCAGTTGTTTAGGCACTTGCAGATTTATTTAAAAGCTGGTTCTTGGAGCATCTGACTTGTGTGAGTTTGAAGAATCAGTATCCTTGATTAAATCTTTTCTCTGCAAGATCTCCTATGTCCTTATCATATAGCACTACAGCGTGTGAGTAAAAGAAAAACAGCTCTCAAAGATTTGGCATAAAATATAACCTTTATATTTTATGACTCTGTCCAATATGACACCTCTGGTAGGCAAGATAATGACCCACCAGCATAATTGTAGGTAGAATAATAACCTCCCAGAATAATGGAAGGCAGAATAATGTTCCCCACCCCCAAAATTAATAGTAGGCAGAATAGTGACCCCCCCGCTAAGATTCACATATCTTAATCCTTGGAACCTACAATATTTTACCTTACTTGGCAAAAAGACCCTGCAGATGTGATTAAGTTAAGAATCTGGAGATAGATTATCCTGAGTTATCCCAGTGAGTACAATGTAATTACAAGCATCTTTATAAGAGGGATGCTAAAGATTAAAGTGGGGAAAAAAGATTTGTAAATGTTGTATTGCTGGCTTTGAAAATGGGAGAAGGGACCATGATCCAAGAAATATAGGCATTATCCAGAGACTGAAAAAGGCAAAGAAACAAATACGCTCCCAGAGCCTCTAGAAAGGAATGGAACCCTGATGGCACTCTTAGTTTAGCCTATTGAGACTAATCTTGGACTACTGACTTCCTGAGTTGTAAGATAATAAACCTGAATTGTTTTAAGCCACTAATTTTCTGGTAATTTGCTACAGTATCAATGGAAAATAGCACAATGCCCATTACAATTGCAAAAATTAGACAGCTGGACAGCATCAAGTATTGGCAAAAATGTGAAGAGATGGGAAGCTTGTATGCTGCATGTAGAAATATAACCTGCTATACTCTTTCTGGAAAGCAATTTGGAGGTGTTTCATGAAATCCAGCATGTATTTGTTCTATGACCTAGAGATCCTACTACTATATACATATCCCCAAAAGATAGTCTCATATATTTCCATAATGATAGCCATGTTCATGGATAAACGTTTGTATAGCATGATTTATGGTAGTGTGAAGATGAAGGAAACCTAGGTGTTATCTCTAAGAGAAGAATAAGTAAACTGATGAAATACTGTGCATCAATTTGAAATGGTTTTACACACACACACACACACACACACACACACACAACAATTTGGGCAGAAAATAGAGGATAACTCTCTACACAGACACAATACATAAATAGCATTTCTTAAAATATGTTACATTTTTTGCACTCCTGGTGTGTGTGTGTGTATTTATATCTTCCAAAAAAGTTTAATAAAAAGGTAAGAAACAGATTTGCTTCTCAGTACTATTTATGTAACTCAAAAACAACAGCATTGCTTTAATTGTTCAGTGGTGATTTATATTAGTATGAACTCATGGATATTTATTTTACTGTATGGGTTACAATCCAATATTATTGTCATTTATTTCTTGCTCAGATAGTTATATTTTTGACCATTAAAAGTTCTTTTAGCCGGGCTCGGTGGCTCAGCCTGTAATCCCGCGCTTTGGGAGGCTGAGGTGAGTGGATTGCCGAGACAGCGAGTTCGAGACCTGCCTGGGCAGCGAGGCCTCATCTCTACAATAAAAAAAAAAAAAAAAAATCAGTCAGGCGTGGTAGCACATGCCTGTAATTCCGGCTACTCGGAAGGCTGAGGCAGAAGGATCGCCGGAGCCCAGCAGGTCGAGGCTGTGATGGCCGGGAGCGGCCACTGCACTCCAGTCTGGGCAACAGAGTGAGACTCCAACTCAAAAAAAAAAAAAAAAAGGTTCTTTTAAGTTGACTCCTGTAGCATATTTATTTTTAACTGAATTAAACTGCTTATATCTTCAGTATAATCTTTTCAGAATATTTACTCAAAACTCAGTCAAATTACAAAAAGAAGATAAAGAGGAAGAAGAAAAACAAAACTTTTGACTTAATCTTAACATGTTTTTGGAGAAGTAACAATGTCTAGTGTTCTACACCACTGTAGAATGACTATAGTTAACAGTAATATATTATATAGCTTCAGATATCTAGGAGGATATTTAACAATATCAACACAAATAAATGATAAATGTTTGAGATGATGAATATATTAATTATCCTGATCTTATCCCCAGCCATTAAATTTATCAAAACACCATTGTGTACCCTATAAATATGCACAATTATAATTTATCAACTTAAAAAATTAAATTATACTTCAAAAATAAATATAAATATATTACTTAAAAATAATCAGTTTAAGTCAAACACTCAATCATAGTAATATTAAGTCTTCCTCTTCATTTGTTTTGCCTATTTATTTATTTATTTATTTGAAGTCTCACTCTGTAGCCCAGATTGGAGTGCAGAGGCACACTCCCAGCCACCGCAGCCTCTACCTGCTGGACTCTGGTGATCCTTCTGCCTCAGCCTTTCAAGTAGCTGGAACTACAGGCATGCGCTACCACACCTGGATAATTTTTTTATTTATTGTAGAGATGAGGTCTCGCCAGTTGCCTGGGTGGGTCTCGAACCTGCGGGCTCAGGCAATCCACTCGCCTCGGCCTCCCAAAGTGCTGGGATTACTGGTCTCTCTTCATTCATTAAGTTTGGTCTTTAGTACCTTGAGGAGTCAACACATTAAAGGCTCATTTATGGGGGTGAATGAAATAGTAACAGGCATCCCTACAGATGACTGAAGAATGCACCCTGTGGTGACCAAGGGCTTGCTCAAAATCACATATGAGCCACCTCTGGATTCCTGGAAATAATTGTGTGTGTGTGTGTGTGTGTGTGTGTGTGTGTGTGTGTGTGTGTGTGTACTAGGCAAAAACATGCAATCATGGAAAAATGGCAAAGGTGAAGGGTGAAAGTAGCTATTAATAGTAGTCAGGAAAGAACCAACATTAAGCAAAATAACAGTCATTTTTATTTCCAAATGTTAGCAGTGTCACATAGCTAACATATGTTAACTCTAAATGTAATGAAATATGTATTTTTTTGAATTGGAGTCTCACTCTGTCACCTAGGCTGGAGTGAAGTGACATGCTCACAGCCAGTGCAGCCTTGACCTGCTGGGCTGAGGCAATCTATCTGCCTCAGCCTTCCAAGTAGCTGGGACCACAGACGTACCACCACACCCAGCTAATTTTTTGAGACAAGGCCTCACCAAGTTGCCCAGGCTGTTCTCGAACCCTTGGGCTCAGGCAATCCTCTTACCTCCACCTCCCAAAGTGCTTGGATTACAGGCATAAGACCCTGCACCTGGCAAAATAGTCTTTTCTTAACTTATTCCCATTGATCACTTCTTGATTCCTATCCATAGTTGATCATTCCTTTCTCCCTGAGCACTCTTCCCTGGGTTTCCAGGACTCCACATATTCCATGTTTTGTCCCTGCTTCACTGCCCATGTTTTCAGTTTCTTTAACTGGTTCCTTCCCATTGCCCAACCTCTAAATGGTGTGTGGCAGGACTCAGTCCTTATACCTCATCTCTTCTTTGTCTACACTCCCTTCGTTAGTGATTTTGTTCCATTTCAGGGTTTCAAATTTCACATATACACTGATAATTCCCAGATTTTTATCCTCAGTCCAGACCATTTTCCTGAGCTCTACAGTTGTGTATCAAATTTCCTACTTACTATGTTCTCTTGGATTTCTAAGAGGCATATGAACATTTCAAATCCAAAATTACACTGTTGCCTGCCCCACTACACTGTTCTTCACCCGTGTCCAAGTTTTGTTCCCTCTGAATTATTCATTCCTAAATTATTTGTAATAGCTTCCTAATGTGTCTATTTCTACCATCACACTCCTGGAGAATATCCTCAACAGAGTTATCTTTTGCACTTATATCAGGTCCTATTCACTCCTCTGCCCAAAATGCTTCAGCGGTACCTAGAGAAACTGTTAGGTTCATCCTTCCAAAGGCTTAGAAGCTCTCCATGTGTACCCACCCACTCCTCTTTCCTTCTTTGATCTCATTTCCTACTCTGTCCAGCTACACTGACCTTGTTTCTTTCTTGATCCTGCTAGGGACATTAATTGCTCCAGGTATTTGCATTTGCCAAGTCCTTTGCCTGAATGCCATTTCCTAAGATGAATACTACTTCCTCCCTCTTTCAACTTTTTGTTTATGTGCCACTTACTCAGTGATGTCTTCCACCATAATCAGTTTGCAACCATTTTCATTCCTGGAATTCACTCTCTCCTTCTCTCTTTATCTTCAATCGCATTTTTGACTACCTAGCATACCATATATTTTACTTTTTTATTTTTATTTTTTTGTCTTCTCCCACTAGAAAGTCAGAAATGCTTGTTTTATTTACTGTTATTTCTAATGCATCTAAAACAATGCCTGGCATGTTGTATGTGTTCAATCTATTATTAAATGAGTTGAATGAATGTGCAAATGATTTTTTTTGGCGTTTTTACCACTCACAGAGAATTATCTCTCTGCTGTAGAGCAGCTCAATGTTTCTCAAGACTGAATTCATGTTAAAAACGACACTCTGGAAAGGGCTTTCCTCACCCTGCATTGGTACTAGCTTGTGGCCAGGGAAGGAAGACTGGGCTTAATGGTCAATGCAGCCACACAACAGTGTTCAGAAAAAGGTAAGAAATAGCCAGAAAGAGGAAGTAGACAAACACCAAAGAAAAACCTCGCCTGCTCTTCCTACTCTTCACGCAGACAATGAATTCCAGAGGTTACTATGACAATCTGCAAGCCATTTCCAACACAGCCTTATTTCAGCTTAGTAGCCAAGTGTAATCTGAATAAAAAGAATAAGGCAGGTTATTCAGTTTCTAATTGCTACTTGCACAACTTTTTCCTAATTGCATTTTCCATAGACAATTTGTGCCAAAATGAACATTTCACTAATGATGCTGGCAAAACAGTTTGTCAAATACTGACACCTAGTGAATGTTACTATACAGACCTTGTTCTGGGATCTGTTTCAGGTCCAAGAAATTCCACAGACATTCAATTTAGGAGGCAGTCAAATCTCATTCACCTACTTTTAGTATTAGGCTTGGCAGAGTTTGACTCCAAAGTGGCTCTCTTTCTTATTACTAGGCCCCCGCGTGTGAATGAGTGTATGCCCTTGGAATGCTGGCAAAAATTTTAATCTAAGAAAAACAACCAGAAGAGAAGAACTCCTCCAAAATTACCCAGAGAGCCTCTTAAGTCAAATATAAATTTTTAATTTTCATGAACTGCTGTGGTGTGTGATCAGCACCAAGCTCTGTTCCTTCAGTGACACAGGGAGAAGAGCTCCATTCCCAGCCCAGGGGTCCCGGGCTCAGTTGCTGGGCTTGCTCTGAGATAAGTCAGAACTGGCATTCTAGAGGTCCTCTGTGCCAAGTGGTATGATTTGATTGAGGAATGTTAGACCCATAGAGAGATAGGAAATTTTGTGAGATGTGATGGAATCGAAATGGAACTTGGAATCATACACAATTGGGAACAAATGAGAGCTCCCCCAGAAAGTAACATTTCACTTATTTAGTAAACTCTGCAATTGAATTTACTGTGCCCATTACAAGGAGAGAGATGGCCAAGGGCTTCGAGGAGTAATCAATGAGATGTGCATGGACAGAATTTCATATATTGCAGAGACTGACATTTTTCTTCCCATTCTTTTGGGATCACACAGCAGAGGGCTGGGCCAGGCTGGAAATGCAGTTCAGTGTTTTATTCCTCTCTATCACTTGCTCTGCCTTGGTGACAAAGAAGAAACCATGGAGCAGGAAGGGTGAGCACCTGCTTCCTTTTTTCCTTCTAGCTGAAGACTTGGATTCATCAAATCCATACTGACACTTCCAGAGAGTAGCAAATAATCTCAGAGTCCCAACCTTTTGTCCGACTTGCTTGTACAGAGTATACCCTCATACCTCCCTTTCTGAGGTTGAGGCAGTTATCATCCAGATTAGTATGGGCTCTGAACCATATCACTGATCCTGCTTGACCTCATATTAGCTGTATTGCCTCTCATAACAGAGAGTGTTATTTAAACTCTCTCTGCTTTAATTATCTCATCTGTAAAATAGAGATAAAAGTAATACCTCATAGAAAGATATATATAGGATATAGATATAGATAGCACTTAGCTAATGATGCTACTGCTATATTATAAAGAAAATCACCATGTGGGCAATGTGTGGAATGTTCCTCAGAGAAGACAAGCATTATGGAACACCTGCACTAGACGTGTTTGTTTATGTGGATTTGTTTTGATTTGGCAATTTAGTTTAGGCCACTGTCCTATTCTTTGCAAAATCTAGAAGCCTCATCTTATTCCTGGTTATATGGCAGCAACCCTCCATGAACTTTTAAGAGAGATGGACACTTGGCTAATGCTCTTCCCTCTGCCGCTCTCCCCTTCTCTCCTCTTTACTCGTCTTCCCTTTGTCTCTTTCTTCCTCTTCCTTTCCTTTCTCTTTTCCTCTTTCACCTTTTGTTCTTCCCCATCTCAATCTCCAACTCTCCACATTTTCATTATCTGATAGAAAGCTGGAATTTTTTTCTTTCTTGGCACCTTATTCATCTTAATTTACCCTCTTTTGGACCTGGCTGTCCCTGCTTTTCCCTATGAGCTCTCAGCATTTACAGGAAATAATGTAAGGGTGTGCATACGTGTGTGTGTTCTGGCATTTCTCCTCTGGTAATATCAGTTTAGAAACACTTGCCAAAACAAGGCCCTGCCTTATTCATTCAAAATTTGTCCCAGGTGGCAAGAAAGTTCACAGTGGCTACCTGGGCTTCCTTACAGTTACCACAAAACTGGAACTTTGATATCTGCTCAAGTGAAGTGAAATCTGCAGTGCCTAGAGAAGCAAAAGCAAAAAGTTCCCTGGGTCTTTGCCAAAATGTTGCTCTTGTGCATCTTCACAGCTCATAGTGAGCAGCTTTTTTTAGCATGTTCCATATATCATTATATAAACACACCAGTGACATTTTCAGTCCCAGAAGGCAAAATCCTCAATGTATTAATTGGCTACGGGGGCTGTTCCAGGTGTTCTTGGACTGTTTCTTAACCAAACAATAAGCCATTTCCCTTATCATTTTTTGTTATTATTAGAAAATATTTCAACCAGGTCAAAAAGTTAGCAAGGTAATACATACCCACCAACTGTAAAAAAAAAAAAAAAAATGGCAGATATAGCTTCTTCTTGCTTTAATGTCAGTTGATAAAATAACTAGAAATTGACTTTCCCTATGACCCAGCAATCCCCCTTCTAGGAATATACCCAGAGGAACTTAAATTACTCTGCAAAAAGGATACCTGCATATGCATGTTTATTACAGCACTGTCTACAATAGCAAAAACATGGAAACAACTGTGCTGTCCATCAAAAGAGGACTAGATAAAAAAATGTGGTACATATACACAATGGAATATTATGCAGCCATAAAGAAGAACAAAATCATGAGCTTTGCAGCAACGTGGATGGAATTAGAGTCTATAATGCTGAGTGATCTTTCACAGAAACAAAGAACTGAGTATCGCATGCTCTCATTCATAAGTGAACCTTGAACAACTATCGTATTACTTTAAGAAAAGGATTAACAGTAATGGAAAACTGCGGGAATGTGGGGAGGGGATGAGGAGGTGGGATTGGCAGAAGTGGGAATCTGCATTGGGGGGGCATACCTCATCAACAAGAGTATCTGCACAATGAATATTTGTATACCTAACCCTGATTATACCCTACAATTTTAAAATTAATTTTAAAAAAATACTGTAAGAAGGGATTGACGGTAGCTGGAAACTACCCCGGGGGGGGGGGTGTCACATAACATTAATAAGGGTACCTGATCTCAAACTAGGCAGTGTAGAGACCAAAGAGAGGCCCAAACTTTACCTGTATTTACCTGTATCATGACTACTTGTGTACTTAATCCTGAATTGTACCCAACATCTTTAAAATAAAATAAATAAAGCTACAGTAACTTTTGTTTACTTACGGGTGTGTTTTTGTTTTTAAACTGTTAACATTCAGTGATTTTGTGCTTTAAGTTTTTCTTAAATAAACGTGTCTTATAAATTTAGTTTAATTGCATGTCTTTTTGTTTCTATCACATTTTTTGTTTTTCCTTTCACCTGATTTTTCTATATAGTTTTATATTTTTGAAATATTGTTTGAATTGATTAATATTTTCTTATTCTTCATTATGCTTTGTTGGTTTAGAAAGTCATATATTCTATTTCTTTTTTGTAGTTATCTTAAAATTTTTACTTATAAATAATTAAAACATCAAAAGCTAGCCAATGACTTTACTCTTTCTGAACAATAACTTAGAATAGTTTCACTTTGAAGCTTGTCCACATTATGTTAGCTCCTGGGCCAACTTATCTATTGTCTCCTTATAGTTTATACAATAGTTTATTGTACAAATATTATCAAAAATTTACTAACTCCGGTACTCGTCATTACATCTTTACTTCAGTTCTTTCTTTGGGGAAAATTTAGAATTTCTCAGGTGAAAGTCTTTTGGGGAGGAAATTTCCCAATATTGTTCTTTTGATTATTTCTTAATTGTATTCTTGTTCTTGAATGATATTTTATTTTATTTTTGGCTATAAAACCTAAGTTGACAATTGTTTTTTTCACTTTGAGGCATTGTATCTTTATCTTTATGACTGTATTAAGATTGTTATAGCTGTAAAACACTCTGGTTTAATTATAGTGTGTTTAGACATGAATTTGGCTTATTTATCTTGCTTGTGGTTTAATGTATTTTGTGACTCTGACAGTTCATGTCTTCTAGTACCCTGGAAAATTCTCAGCCATATCTTTCTTTAAAAAAATTTTTTTAAATTTTATTTTAAAGATGTAGGATATGATTCAGGGTTGGGTACATAAATGTTCATTATGCAGGTACCCTTGTTGATGAGGTGTGCCCCCCTCCCCTGACAGTTTCCCACTACTGCCAATCCTGCCCACCCCAACTCTCAGCACTTTCTCACTACTGCCAATCCCTTTTTTTTTTTTTGAGTTGGAGTCTCACTCTGCCACCCAGACTGGAGTGCAGTGGCCGCTTCCGGCCACCGCAGCCTCGACCTCCTGGGCTCCGGCGATCCTTCTGCCTCAGCCTTCCGAGTAGCCGGAATTACAGGCATGTGCTACCACGCCCGGCTGATTTTTTGATTTATTGTAGAGATGAGGTCTCGCTGCCCAGGTGGGTCTCGAACCCGCGGGCTCTGGTAATCCACTCACCTCAGCCTCCCAAAGGCGCGAGATTACAGGCTGAGCCACCAACCCCGGCTTCCAATCCCTTTCTTATAGTATTACGATAATTGTTCAAGGTCTGCTTATGAGTGAGAACATGTGATATTTGTTTCTGTGATAGATCACTCAGTATTATAGACTCTAAGTTCATCTAAGTTGCTGCGAAGTTCATAATTTTGTCTTTCCTTATGACTGTGTAATATTCCATTGTGTATATATACCACGTTTTTTAAAAAAATCCAGTCCTTTTTCATTGGGCAGCATGGTTGGTTCCGTGTTTTTGCTATTGTGAATAATGCTGCAATAAACATGCATGTGCAGGTATCTTTTTCATAGAGTGATTTGAGTTCCTCTGGGTATATTACCAGTAGGGAGATAGCAGAGTCATACGGAAGGTTGACTTTTAGGTCTTTTAGGAATCACAACTGTTTTCCACAGAGGTTGTACTAATTTAGACTCCCATCAACAGTGTAGAAGTGTTCCCTTTTCCCTGCAATCCTTTCCAGCAACTGTTGTTTTTTGTTATTGATGAAGGCCATTCTGACTGGAGTTAGGTGGTATCTCAGTGTGGTTTTAATTTAGATTTCTTTGATGATAAGTGAGTCTGAGCATTTTTTTCATGTATCTTTTGGCTGCTCCTATGTCTTCTTTTGAGAAGTGTCCATTCAATGTTACCTTTCATTGATCACCTCTGCTTCTTCTCAAAACTCTAATAACAAGCATTTTGGTCTTTCTTATTCTTTCCTCTATGTTTCTTTATTGCTTTTGTCATGCTTTCACTTTCTATTTTATGTATGCTGCATTATGGGCAGTCACATTTATAATTAAGCCAATATATCTGTACTCTGTTGTATCTACATTGGTATATTAACAACTCCTTTGATTGTTTAATTATAGTGATGTTATTTTTTATTTTGTTGAAATTCCTTTCAAGTTTTTTTAAAGACCAACCTGAATAAATGTTTAAAGCATCATATTCCTTTTTTAAATTTTTATTTTTAAACAACATAACTATATTATTATTTGCTTATGCTTTTATATATGTGCTGTTTCTTATATTCCTCACCTTGCACAGTCTCAATATTTGTCTCATGTCCTGATGACAGTTAAGAGCCTTTGTTTCTTTTATGTCTGCCATTTTGGGTTTCACCTTCTTTGTATCTCTTCTTAAGGAGTTCCCTTTATTTTTCTGAATGCTCAGACAAAAAATAGTTGTTACATTTTTTCATTAAGATGATCATTACAAAAAACCACAAATAGCAAATGTTGGTAAAGATGGATGTGGAGAAATGAGAACTCTTGGGCAATGCTGGTGGGAATGTAAGATGGTACAGCCACTACAGAAAACACTACAGCAGTTCCTCAAAAAATTCAACATAAAATTCAGCAATTCTACAGCAGGGAATGTACCCAAAAAACTGAAATCAGAGATTTGAACAGATACGTGCACATTAATGCTCATGGCAGTTTTACATACAATAACCAAAAGACAAAAACAACCCAAGTGTCTAACAGTGAATGCATGGATGAACAAAATGTGGCATATACATAAAATGGAATGTTATTCAGCCTCAAAAAGAAAAAAAATTCAAGAACATGCTTCAACAGGGATGAACCTTGAAGACACCATGCTAAAAGAAACAAAAAGGACAGTAACTAAAGGACAAGTATTAAGGTAACGATAGTAGTCAAATTCATAGAGAAAGAAAATTGAGTGGTGGTATCAGGGCTGGGGAGAAGGAAGAGGAAGAAGCTATTGCTTAATGGTTGTGAAGTTTCAATTCTGGAAGCTAAAAAAGTTCTAGAGCTGGCTGATGGTGAGAGTTTTATGACAATGTGAATGTATTTAACATCACTAAACTGTACACTTAAAAATGGTTAATTTTATGGTATACATATCTTACCATAAAAAAGACAAGTATCAGGCCAGATGCAGTGGCTCATGGAAGGCTGAGATGGGAGGATTGCTTCTGCCCAGAAGTTTGAGATCAGCCTGAGCAACATAGCAAGACCTAGTCTCTATTAAAAAATAAATAAATAAGTATATTTGTTACATTTTATCCAGATATGTAAGTTTCCAATTCAAAAAGTTTTCCAGGTTATTTTAGCAGCATTTGTATCCAAAACAGGCATTTTCCTAAGTATTTTATCCTTAGACCTTTTAAGCTTTCATTTTATTCCGATGTGCTGCTAAGGTACATAATTAAGAGAGCAGAGAAAATGAAACCTGAGGATTCATTATTAGATAGAGAATTCTTGCCTTCATTTAGTCTGTGTATTGCTAGGGTAATTGTATTATACACATATAACGGAATTACAGGGATTTCGAGGATCCAAAGATGGAAAGCAAAGTAGAACCTGACCTCATAAGAATTGTAACTGTCATGAATGCAACCATATGATTCCTCACTCACAGTCTCTTGTTCTCACAGGCTTCTCTAGTCTCTCTAGCAATTATCCCATTATCTTTACTTTTTCATGATATCCATTCTCTTTAGTTTGTTGTAACCCATTTGAGTTGACCAGGTCTTATTTGCCTCATGAAAATTCTTCATGCAGTATTTTGACAGTTGTCCCTCCCAGTAACTGCTACAGGCCCCTGGCTTCCTGATTTCAAATTTCTGAGAGCAGTCTGATTTGCTGATGGTTTTGAGTTCAATCAGCTGGGCTAGCTATGTTCATTCACTAAAAAATAAATGCACAAGGACATTCATTCCACTTCTGGCATGGCATTGTGAAGAGCCCCATGGAGCTATGCCCTAGTGAAACTGATACAATTTTTTAAAAAATCTCAACCATTTAAAGTTTCTGGAAGTGACCACCTTAAGGGCATACAACCAATGAAGAAGCATAGTAAAAAAACAAAACAAAAACAAACAAACAGTGAGAGTGAGTGGCATTTCAGCCATAACATGCTCCTTCCTTCCTCCCATCCCAGCTTGGCATGGTGGAACTACACTTCAGATGGGTGCTGCCGAGAACACAGGGTTTTTTTTCTTAGCTCCCAGTCAGAGGGTAATGCTATCTTCCCAGGAAGGGCAAGATGTTAGCATTTTTCATACCACCCCCCAGCTACATGTTACAGAGGCTAAATTCTGGGCAATTATAGTTAAGTGTTGGAAGCTCTCTTTTTCCAACTAGGTTCCACTCATGGGAAAGAAACAGTATTTGGAACAGAGCAAATACTAGAACCCTATTACCTTGCCCTTGCTCATAATGCAGAGGTTCTAGGCCAAGACTTTCAAACTGAGACCTGGAGTCATCTGTACTCGTACTCGGTCCTTACCTCTCTGCTGAATGCCAAGATCTTAAAGCAGGGTTGTTACTCGAAAAGAAGGGGTCTTTCTCTTCCCTTAACTTCAGAGGGATCAGAGATTTTGTCCAAGGAGAAAGGTCATAAAGCAGAAAAACTGTAGCTCTTCCTAAAGGAGCTGACTTCATTTACAACAGAGTATGGGAAAGTTTAAGCTACTAGGGCACTCTAAAAAAGAATGGATGTTGTGGTAAAAAGCAATTAACAGGAGACTCGCAATTAAGTTAAACCATAGACCAGCTAGTACTGAGAAAATTAGTGAAAGTTAAGAGAGTTAATGCAGTTAAGAAGAATCCTCCTAGGGTCAAATCTGAAGCACTTACCTCAAAAACTATTCCTGTAAAGAATTCTGAATTTAATTGAACCTGTCTGTGGAACAATTTATGCCCCGGGCGTTGTTGAAAACAATAGAACAATCAGCTGGCAATTACTGGAGCTTAATAGCTAGTTGTGGTCAAAGAAAGAGACAAAGAGAGCCCTGCCAAAACCGCTGTCACCTCAGTGTGACTGCATGCTAGGAAAAACATTAGTGGTCACTGAAGGAATCCAGCCAATCACTAAACAAATAAATAAGTAATCAACAACACCACGGTTTAGAGTAGGGAGGCTGGAAAATCAGCACCTAGATTTGCTGTAATATATTACCTAAATGTCTAGATTCCAACAAAAAATTGCAAGATATGGAAAAAAAATAAAAGGGAAAATCTGGTTTACAATGGGGGAAAAAGTAAAACGGAAAATCTGACTTATGGGGAAAGAAGTAGACAACAGAAATAGACTGTGAGAGCAACCAGATGTTGAATTTAACAGACAAAGACCACAAGTAGCCATTACAAATATGTTCAAAGAACCAAAGGAAACTATGCTTAAAGAAGTAAAGAAAGATATGTTGACAATATCTCATTAGACAGAGAATAGCAATTGATAGAACTTATAAAAAAGAACAAAATGGAAATCCTGGAGTTGAGAAGTACAATAACTCAGAATCTAGTGAAATAAAAAATTCACTGAAGGAAGTTAACAGTAGAATTAAGTTAGTAGAATAAAGAATGTGTGTACTTGAATTAGATCACTGGAAAGTATGCGACTCTGACTGGCCACAAGTTCAGACACTTGCTACCCAAAGTCAAACCTGAGAGACAAGAGATCTTGAAAAGAACATGACATGAGGCCAAAAGCCAACAGATGGGGAAATAGCCAAGCTTAAGCCTCAAACAAACCATTTCAATTTTGGGTCTGTATGAAGGGGTTTAAAAAGAAAAACTAGATGAAAAGAGCATGCAAGAGTGACAGTGGGTGCTGATCTATATGGTTTGTTCTGATGACAATCTTGAGTTTGTACCCCATCTGGTATACAGGCTGGTGCCATATCAGAGCTGTAGGTGAACACAATCTTGAGGTATTTCCAAGTGGGGGAGATTCCCACTGCATCCAGTTAGCATCAAGATTAGCCCCTGAAACTTCTAAACAGGCACATAATTAGATAACTGAACACAATGCCAAGATGTGTCTGGTGGGAAAAGGGAGGAAAAGGAAAGAAAGAACTTTTAAAATGCATTTTGAAATGAGGTACTCCATTATACAACCTGTAGAGCAAAGAGGAAAAAGGAAGAAAAATAAATACAAAATATGGGGTACCATTAAGTGCAAAAACATATGTAAAATAGAAAAGTACCAGGAGAGAACAAAAATTAACAGAAGAAATAATGCCTGAAAACTCCACAGATTTAACAAAAAAACAAAAGGCAAAAATCACACAAAAAACTAATCTATACATCCAAGGAACTCAATGAAGTTGTTTAAAAGTGAAAGTACAAATCAAGGCTACTGCTCTTCAGTAACTGTTTGAAGGGAGTATAGAAAACAACAATAAATATCTTTGGCAAAATTATTAAGTAATTAACTCAATTTTTGTGTTAGCTAATAAAAATGTATTAGGTTGCATCAGCAAGAGTTTTTCATCAATGTGAATCCTGATGTCCTATAAGACTCTAAATTACCTTCATAATAAAAGACAGAATAAAAATAATCAGTGATGATTTAATAAAGTATATTTTGTTTAAATTTCATCTATTATAAATATTTAAATGTACTATCATAAGTATTAGCTTAATTGACTTAAACATGTGGTTAATATCAGATATTAACTTATGTCATATAATAGAGCAAATGTGTACAAGAGAGTTTCTAACCTTACCCTTCTCCTCTGAGAGATAGAGTGTGCCTTGCCTGATGTCAATTAAGGTTTGAGAGATTTTGAAAACCTTCTTTCCCTAAATGTACTTTTCCATAGACATTCCTTCTGGCTAAGATTCTCCCACCCATAAAGCACATGGAAGAAGGATTATTTTTAATTTTTTTAATTTTTATTTTTTTTGAGTTGGAGTCTTACTCGGTCGCCCAGACTGGAATGCAGTGGCCGCTCCCGGCCACCACAGCCTCACCTGCTGGGCTCCAGCGATCCTTCCAAAACTGAATTACTCCTTCATGCAAATTTGAATGTGATAATATTATACTTCCTTGAGGCAAGACAAACTGAGAGAATACAAGATATGTAAGAGTCACCAAGGTTGGAAGAGGACATAGCTTGAGAAATGCTTGTGGATTTGAGACTCAACTTGGATAACTTTTAGACCACCTTTATATTCTGCTTCTCCAGGGGTTTTTGAGAAGTGAATCATTTTCCTTTTTGGTAAAAATAATTTAAATTTGCTAAACTCATTTGCATCTTCTTTAGTCCACAAGTATTTTTGAATGACTACAATTCAAAGTATTGACAGAAAAATCCTACAAAGGAAAAATGTAGTGAGCTATGCGCATTGAAGCTTTGTCGTAATTGTAGAACAAATGCCAACCCTGAGGTTTTTAGTTGTGAGAAAACAACAATAGAGATGAGTATTTACAAAGAGGACTAAGTACTTAAATTCTGATGTGTGAAACCATCCGTATTCAATTGTGAATTGTAAAGTTGAGAAGGAAAGGATGTAAAATTATGGAGAGGTGTACTCCTTATAAAGAAGTCTGTAATCAGGTAGTCTCAGGAATGATCTGGCGTGAGGCAGGCCCTGAGACTTCACCCACCACTTGCCACAAAAGAGTGCTGTGGCAGCAGTGCCTTCATTCCTTTGAGTTTATCTCAGTGGTCCTGGCCTCTGGGCTACACAAATGTTGAAAGAAAGATAAGAAACGCATATTATTTTTTATTAATTCATAAAGTATACTATAAAACATATTTTAAAAGAATAGAACCATGCTCAGTTGAAACATGTTTTATTTTCTAAAAAAAATTCTTTTGATTGAAAGCACACAAAACAAGGACACCCCTAAGACCTCTGTTAGTTAGAAGGGTCAGAAAGGCTAATTACTGGGCCCCACCTCAAAGGACAAATAAAAGAAAAGAAGTAGGGGTCAGTGGTTCAAACAAAAAAAACAAAGTAAACAAAGCCCAATGACAAAGTGAATGTGATATATGTCCTTGTGTGAAGGAGGAAGGCAGTGAAGATAGCTTTGTTGAAGGGTGGGATATAAGGGGGAGGGGGCTGAAAGTTCTAACTATTAAGAGATGTGACTGAAGATAAAGGGTAGAAATTCTCCTATACTCTAGCAAGAACTCACAGTGGCCTCCACTAAAGCAGAGCCCCAGCGGGAATGATGAGAAATAAATTCTATTAACAAAAGGTAAAGGCAAGAGTATGTGATGTCTTCTATGAATATAGAAGAAAAGATTGGAGTCAAGCATTTGTCCCAGTATCTAATTTAAGCTATAAGAAGCTGGTACTACCTTTCCCTGAAACGGTGCTACAAGTGGAGAAGTATATTTCGTTAATGAGATCAAGAGCAGATGATGGGCAGAGACAGAGACTATCATTACAAATTCTACAAATTTCAATATCATTTTATGTGACATTAATTTTGTGACTCTTTTCCCTTTCTGGTTTCTATTGTATGAAACTGAATACAATTTTCTAAATAAAACTTTAATAAGAGAACCACAGGAACACTCATAGTTGCTGTTTGAAGCACACCCATCCCAGATGATCAGGGAATGTCCACAGTTGGGGCACAGCCCAAGCAATTCAGACCAAAACAAAGCTCTTTACCTGAACTTTACAGATAAAAAAAAATAAAATAGTGGAAGACAAAAGACATTCTTCTGTTACTCAGGCAATGTCCTCAAGTCTCTCCTTTGTTTGGTTCATGTAGTCAGAGTGAAGCTTAAACAATTTTATAGAGGAACAATGACTGTTTAAAATCAATCTCTTTTAACTTTAAATAAGTAGAATTTGTTTTCATTTGTGACTATAGTTAGAACATGTTTTAGAACTTTAGTCACGTCCAGGAACATTCAATAACACTGACTGGGATCCAGAAAAATTTTTTTACATACACTTAATGGTAAGTTAACTTGATCTTCATAAAAACTGCCTTGGTTATTGTCAGAGTGTGAGCTAAGATGTCTGAAGTTTGAGAGGAAACAGATCATCTTGGGAAATCTCTTTGGATGACAAGGAAACTTTAACTTTAGCATTCAAACCACATCAATCATGGGGGTGGAGAACTACTATTAAGTACCATATGAAAATTGTTGGGTAGTTTCCAAAGTCAAGGAGAAAGTATATAGCAAGTACTGTAATGTTTAGTTTTAGGGGTAGGGCTCTTTCTTTTAAAGCATTTGAATAGCTTTAAAAAGATACATTTTCTTCTATGTTTAACTGACTGAATTTTTTGTATTACACTAGCTAAGAACAGTACTATTGGGAAAACAGCCGGGCTGTCTTTTGTTGCTAAAAGATACCTACACTACTTGCAAAGAAACACATAAAATATTTCTTGCTCCAAAAATTAACATCTGACAGTCTACTTTATATAATGAAATTCCATTACTATATGGCTGATATTTCAATGTATAATGCTATAAATCATCTGACATTATCCTTTACATGCTTTAGCAAGGGGGAAAAGGTGAAGAAAACTTACGACAGAGGAGGTGATTTAAGTATCTAGAGGATCACAGAAGTTGTTCAGAGATAATGAAAAATAATGAGTAAGGACAACAGTGGTTTAAAAGGAGGATGGAAGAACACATTAAAAACAAGTTTGCAGACTTCATGGTCTTTGTGGAGTTGGGTTTGTGGTCAACAGGCAATAAAAGAAGAGAAGAGTGTTGACCACATGTCTGATTATTACTGATTTTCTAGATACATGCATATGCACACATTAAATACATACATATATTTATTTATTTACAAACAATATGATAACCTTTACACATGGGGGCACCATATTCTCAGGTATCAGTCCATATAAATATTTATTTATCTGGATATTGCATTTGGGAAAAACACACAAAAGAAAAACAATAGTATTGACCTTGCAGAACTTAAAATATTAATATGAATCAAATAATTTCCTAAGAGAATGGTATTAAATAACAAACCAAATAAGTGCTATGAAGAAAAAGGAACAAGATTTACAGGAGATTATAACCAAGATATCTGATAGGTAGGTAGATAGATGGATAGAAAGATAGATGGAAGGGGAAGATGGACAAGTAAGACTTCTTTGAAAAAGAAAGGGTTGAGCTGAAATCTGGTGGATGTGTAATAATAGTTCTCTAGGTAAGGAGGAAAGTATGCATATGAGAGAGGGTGAGAGCCAGGAAGCAGTAGCAAAATGACAGGAAGAACCAAGGTACGTTTTGAGAAATGAGAAATGGTGAGTGTGCAGCTGCACAAAGGTGGTGGTTGGAGTGCGGGAGTTATTCAACAGGAAGGAGTAGGCAGGAAGCAAATATAAAGAGCTGTCAACCCAGTTACAGATTTCTTTCTCATTGAAGAGAGATGAGAAGCTGATAAAATATTTTATGCAGATATGCTTGAGCAAAATTTGTGCTGGTTGTAGTGTGTAGACTTTATTGAAGAGGAATAAAAATGGCTAGTTAAGACTATTGCAGAAAATGAAATAACAAGAATATGCAATAGGATGGTTGAGATGGCATTCTTGGGAGGAGGACCCAGTGTGAAAGAAATATATTTTAGTTTTAGATATGTTGAGTTTGGGAGCCCTGAAAATACCAAAGTGAGAAGGGTTAAGTGTCAGCAAGATGTTTGTATTTGGAACTCAGTGAAGATGTCTGGAATGGTTGGCACCACTTAACACCTCTTGCTCCATCTGTAAAAAGAAAATGGCATGCTGAGATTAGGAGCTCCCCTGAGTTAGGTCAAGTTTTCCTTCTGAACGTGTACATATGTAGACTTTAATGAATCCATTAATTTAATTTAATTTTGCATTTCTCCACTGCAAGCATCTGCAAGTCTAAACTTTACTGTGTAATGTAATAAGAATCATAAGTGACTTATCTTTTAAACTTACTCTAAAGGTTGCATTTAAAATTCAACTTCAACAAATTTCTACAGAGTTGTTGAAAAAATAAAAACTAGCCTCTACTGACAAATTCATGAAAAAATACTCAGTTATTTTGACCACTTATTCAACAAAATATTTATTGGGCGTTTATTATGGGCAACACTCTCTTCCAAGTGCTAGAGTTATAGCAATAAACAAAACAGAAAAAAAGGATAAGGCCTACGCTAGTAACCTAAGTTTGTTTATATACTATATATATATCAAGAAAAATAAATTTAAGATATAGTATGCTAGATCATGAAAATATTGAAAAGAAGGTGTCAAGCGGGGAAGGGTATTAGAAATGTATGCATGTTGAAAAAATTTGAATTGTGATTCGGAGGCAAGATGATGACAAAACTAGTGGGAGCATGAAAGTCTCTGCAAGGCTGAGTGTCCATAAAGACTGTGTGAGTGGGTGAGTGCAGCTAGGTGAGTGAAAGCCCATCTGAGGGGAGACTTAGGATCAACACCTAGAGCTCCCATCCAGAGGCGGCTGCAACTTGCCACTGCCTTGAGATTGGCTCCCCTGTCGTGCAGGATCATCAGCCATACTTGGGAGTATCACAGGAGGAGGCAGCAGAAGTCTGCTGTTCCTCAGTGCCTCAGGGCCAGTTGCTGGCGGAGGGGACTGCGAGAGGGTGCAGGAGGAAATCTGGAGCTGAACCCTGCCACTGGTGATGAGATACCGACCACAGCCATTTTCACTTTCCTGGGACCGGGCAAAGACCTGCATTGGCTGGCTCAGCTCTGTTCAGCCTCCAACCTGGGACACGGAGGTGATCTACGGATCCCTCTGAGGTCGACCATTGCTGACCCAGAGAGGAAACTTCAGGAGCAGACACAGAGAGATGGATGCTACACTCCCACGCTGAACCAGGCACAGACACATCTGATCTGAGTGAGGGACTTGGCAGCAGCAGTGGATGAGTTGAGTGAGTCCAGATCTGATTCACCCTCCTCCCACAGCAGTTCATGGGGCATATGGCCAACATGAAGAGACATCCCACCCCATAAGACAGCACCAAGAGCGGAGGGGATGGGCTAGAGAACAGAGCGTGTTCCCTACCACAGCAGTGGCCAGAAGCAGCAGTGGTGCTTGGGAAAGGAACCTGGAGTTCCAGAAAAAGCCACAGAGGGAGTTTGTTTTTCTCTGTTTTTGTTTATGTTTTAGTGCCTGCTTTGTTTGTTTGTTTGGTGTTTTTCACTTTTTCTGCTTCCTGTGGGTATTTTTGAGGGCAAGTGCATCATCAGGTTTTTTGTTTTTGTTTGTTTCTTTGTTTATTTGTTAATTGATATGCCTGTTTTCCTTCTCCGTCTCCTCTCTCTTCGTCTTACTTTCCTCTCCCTTTTTCCTTTTTCTGTTCTTTTCCTTTTTCTTATCTCATTTTTCATTCAGAAGGCATACACACGCCCCTCACCACATAGCCAAATTATGAAGTAGTGGGAAGTGGGTTCCAGGGGGAACACACACCTATCAGGGGATACTGTCATCTGCAACTGGCTTCTGAACCTCAGTTCCTCATCACACCTTAATCAAATCTCAAAACTGCAACAAAAATGCAGCCCCCCACTCCCTGTCTGGCTTCAAAATTGAACAAATATAGAGGATCCACATAAGGAAGAATAGGAGATAGAGCAAATAGAAGCAAAAACGATCTCCCTTATCACAGAGCAAAGGAATTGAAGAAAGAGGGTAAAAGCAGGAGGAAAACCATCACAAATGAAGAAGAATAAAAGGAGGAAGACAGATCCCACCCAGACTCCTGGGAAAACAGCATCTGAGAACAGACTTTGGAACTCAAACAATGAAGAGCCCCCAGAATGACTGGTATCAAACCACCAACCTTAGATATCTAGATATTAACAGAGAGAATGAATAGAAATGAGGAGAGACAGGAGGAAAGAATGAAGTTGTTAATAACTGAGATGGTGGCAGTAAAGAACACAGTAAATGAAATAAAAAACTGACAGCTTCAAAGCAGAATTAACCAAACAGAAGAAAGAATCTTGGAGCGTAAGGATCAAAATATGGAACCAACTCAAACTGTAAAAACATAGAAAAGAAGCTTAAAAAGACAGAACACAGTTCCAAGTGATGTGTGATTATATCAAGAACCTGAACCTGTGATTAATTGGCATTCCTGAAGCAATAGAGAAACAGAGACCATGCTGGAACAAACATTTCATGAAATTCCTAAGAAAACTTCCCTCATCTTATCAGAGATGTGACCAATTCAAACACAAGAGATTCGGAGAACCCTTGCAAGACATCAGTGAAAAGACCAACTCCTAGACACATAGTAATTTGCTTCACAAAGCAGATATAAAAGAAAAACTCCTAAGGACAGTAAGAGAGAAATGTCAGACTACTTACCAGGGAAGACCAATTAGAATAGCAGCAGACCTATTTATAGAAATACTACAGCCTAGAAAAGACTGAGACAATCTCCAAAGTTCTTATAAATAAACAATTTCAACCAAGAGCTCCAACCTACTCAACTAAACTAAGCTTCATCAGCAATAAAGAGTTAAAATCCTTCCCAGACAATTAATCTCTAGGAGTTTACACCATCTACAGAACTCTACATGAAACACTTAAGTATTAAACAAGAAGAAAGGAAAAAAAGAATTCTTGCTCTTCCCAAGAATTCAGGAAAAAGATTGAAAACATATACATATAGCAATCCCAAAATCAAAGGAAAACCAATCAAGCAACCAACAAACAACAACAACAAATCCTATAAGAACCTTATGACAGGAATAATTCTCACATATCAATAATTAGCCAGAACATGAATGGATTAAATGCACCACTTAAAAGGCATACAATGGCAAACTGGATTTAAAAAAAAAAAAGGCACAACAATATGCTGTCTTCAGGAGATTCATCTTATCAGAATGTACACTCACAGACTCAAAGTAAGAGGATGAAAAACAAATTTTCAGATGAATGGAGCACAAAAGAAATCAAGAGTTGTCATCTTAATAATGGTAAATGGCTCAGTCCATTAACAAGAAATATACATCCAAAACATATATGCACTCAACACAGGAACACTAACCTTTATAAGGAAGCTTCTAGGTAAACTAAAAAAAGATACTGATGCTAATACTATCATAGTTGGGACTTAAATATCTCAGTAATTGCCCTAGATATATCATTGAGGCAAAAAATTGTAAAAGGAGATCCAGAACCCCAACTTGACACTTGACCAAGTGGACTTAATAGATACCTACAGAACACTCCTCCCAAAACCACAGAATATACACACTACTCATCACCACATGGAATGTACTCCAAGATTGACGATATTCTTGGCCATAAGGAAAGCATACACAAATTAATGAAGATTGAAATACTATCATGCACCTTTTTAAATCACAGTGGAAGAATAAATATCAACACCAACGAAACTACCCCCAAATCTACAAAGACATGGACAATAAATAGCATGATGCTGAACAACTCCTGGATCAACACAGAAATCAAAGCAGAAATTCAAAGATTCTTGGAAACAAATGAAAATAAAGACACATCTTACCAAAACTTCTATGATGCCATGAAAGCAGCAGTACTGAGAGGGGAATTCATTTCTTTACAAACACATATCAAGAAAATGGCAAGACCACAAGTTAACAGCCTAACAAATCACCTAAGGGAACTGGAAAACAAGACCACCAAAACCTTAACTTCAGCAGAAGAATCCAGATCAACAAAGTAAAAGCCCAAATACAGGACATAGAAGACAAAAACATCATAGAAAAAAATCAATGAAACAAAAAGCTGGTTTTTTGAAAGGATAAACAAGATTGATGGACCCCCTAGCTAGATTGACCAAGAAAAGGAGACAATAAACCCAAATAAACACAGTCAGAAATGAAAACATCAAATCACAATGGACCCTGAAGAAATACAAAAATTATCAGAGATTACTGTACACACCTGTATGGAAGCAAAGTTGAAATCTTAAATGAAATGGAAGACTTTCTGACATCATACAACCTCTCATGGTTGAAACAAGAAGAAATTGAGACATTAAATAGACCAATAACAGCCTAAGAAATTGACTCCATCAGAAAAAAGTCCTGGACCCACTGGAAACCAGTGGAGTTCTACAAAATATACAAGGAGGAGCTAGTCCCAATCCTATTGAAACTATTCCAAGCAATCGAGAAAAACGGAACTTTCCAAAAATCATTTTGTGAAGCTAACATCACACTGATCATTAAACTGGGTAAAGATCCAACAAAGAAAGAGAGCTAAGGGCAATATCCCTGATGAACATAGATGCAAAAATACTCAACATGATTCTAGCAAATCAGATCCAACAACAATCTTAAAAATCACCCACCATGACCAAGGAAACTTCATCCCAGGGATGCAGGGCTTGTTCAACATCACAAGACTATAAATTTATTAAACACATTAATAGATGTAAAAATAGGAATCACATGGTTACATTATTAGATGTTTTAAAAGCTTTCAATAAAATCCAGCATCCCTTCTTGATAAAAAAACCTTGAACACCTAGGCATAGAAGGAACATACTTTGAAATAGTAAGAGCCATCTATAATAAATCCACAACCAACATATTGCTAAATGGACAAAAATTGAAAGCATTTCCCCTGAAAACCATAACAAGACAAAGCTGCTCAATTTCATCCCTCCTGTTCAACATAGTGTTGGAAGTCCAAGCTAGGGCAATTAGACAAGAGAAAGAAATCAGGGGCATCCAAATAGGAAAAGAGGAAGTAAAGTTATCTCTCTTTGGTGACAAGATGATTCTATACCTTGAAAATCCAAGAGTGTCTGTCAAAAACCTTCTTATATTGATAAAGGACTTTGGCAAAGTCTCAGGGTACAAAATCAATGTGCAAAAGACAGTTGCATTCTTATACACCAAAAAAATGAACAAAGTTCCAAATAAAAAGCACAATCCCATTTACAATAGCAATAACAACAAAAAATGAAATACTTCGGCATCTTTCTAACCAGAGAAGTGAAAGACCTTTACAAGAAAAACCACAAAACACTGCTAAAAGAAATCAAAGACGACACAAACAAAAGGGAAAATATTCCATGCTCATGGATTGGAAGGATAAACATTGTTAAGATGTTCATCCTACCCAAGACTATCTACAGATTTAATGCAATACCCATTAAATTATCAGGATCATTTTTCTCTGACCTGGAAATGACAATACAGAAATTCATATGGAAACATAAATGATCATGAATAGCCAAAACAATTCTCAGCAAAAAAAGTAAATTGGAAATATCACAATTCCAGACTTTAAACATAATCAAAACAACCTGGTATTGGAACAAGAATAGGCATATAGACCAATGGATAGAGATTCTGGAAGCAAAACCTCAATTTCTCAATCAACTCATCTTCAACAAAGCCTCCATTCAACACTGGGAGAGCAGAACTTATTCAGTAAATGGTGCTGGGAAAAGTTGCTGACCACGTGCAGAATATTAAAACAAGACACCTACCTATCACCATACACAAAAATCAACTCTAAATGGATCAAAGACCTAAACATAAAACCTCAAACTAAAAGAACCTTAGAAAATACAGGCAATGCCCTTATGGAAATTGGTACTGGCAACCAATTCCTAATCAAAACCCCAAATGCCCATGCCATAACAGATAAGATAGACAAGTGGGAACTTACCAAACTGAAAAGCTTCTGCAAAGCAAAAGAAACCATCAAGAGAGTGGGGAGACAGCTCACAGAATGAGAAAAAATATTTTGCCAACAGTATATCTGACAAAGGTCCAACATCTAGGATCTACAAGGAACTCAAGTGCTGAAAAGAAAAAAATAATAGCCGGGCTTGGTGGCTCAGCCTGTAATCCCATGCCTTTGGGAGGCTGAGGTGAGTAGATTGCCAGAGCCCGTGGGTTCGAGACCCACCTGGGCAGTGAAACCTCATCTCTACAATAAATCAAAAAATCAGCCGCGCGTGGTAGTGCATGCCTGTAATTCTGGATACTTGGAAGGCTGAGGCGGAAGGATCGCCGGAGCCCAGCAGGCGAGGCTGCAGTGGCCGGGAGCAGCCACTGCACTCCAGTCTGGGTGACTGAGTGAGACTCCAACTCAAAAAATAAAAATAAAAAATAAATAAATAATAGTGCTGAAAAGAAAAAATAAACAGCACTATTAAAAAGTGCGCAAAAGATATGAATAGACACTTCTCAAAAGAAAACATTTGAGCATCCGATAGATACATGAAACAATGTTCAGCTTCAGTAATCATCAAATAAATGCAAATTAAAACCACACTAAAATATCACCTAATTGCAGCCAGAATGACCATCATCAATAACTTACAAGTAACAGATGCTGGAGTGGATGTGGGAAAAGGAAACACTTCTACACTGTTGGTTGGAATATAAACTAGTACAACCTCTGTGGTAAACAGTATAGCAGTCCCTAAAAGATCTACAATTGACCTTCCATACAATCCCGCATTCCCCTTCTGTGACTATACCTAGAGGAACTCAAATCACTCTATGAAAAAGATACCTGCACATACATGTTTATTGAAGTATTATTCACAATAGAAAAAACATGGAACCAACTGTGCTGCCTATCAGATGTAGACTGGATTTAAAAAAATGTGGTACATATACACAATGGAATATTACACAGCCATAAAAAGGACAAAATTATGAACTTCACAGCAACTTGGATCGTTTTAGAGTCTGTAATACTCAATGATCTATCAAAGAAGCAAAACTGAGTACCATATGTTCTCACTCATAAGTGGACCCTGAACAATTATCATAATACTACTGAAAGGGATTGGCAGTAGTGGGAAACTACCAGGGTTGGGGACGGTGGCACACCTCATCAATAGGAGTACCTGATCTCAAACCAGGTGAAGTGGAGACCACAGTGAGACCCAAACTTTACGTGTACAATGCATCTTTAAAATAAAAATGTTTTAAAAAAGAAAATGCTTAAATTTTGAGAAGAGTGACCAGTAATGACCTTATTGAGAAGGTGATATATGAGAAAAGACCAAAAGAATATGAGAGAGTGAACTATGTGGATAGTTAAGAAAAAAATTCCAGACATATAGAAACAAATTACAAAATGATAGATATAAATTCTGACTTATTAATAAACACATTAAATTAAAATGATAAAATTCTTCAATTAAAGGACAGAGACTGAATGAAATGGTTATAAGAAATGGTTCAGCCTTATGTTACCTATAAAAGATAGAGTTATTCAAATAGTGAAAAAGCAGAAACATCCACAATTTTCATCAATGGATGAATGAATAAACGAAATGAGTATTATTCATACAATGTAACATTTTTCATCTATAAAAAGCAACAAAGCAAATGCTACAAAATGAATGAACCTTGAAAACATTACAGCAACTGAAAGAAACCAGATGCAAAAGGCTCCATGTTGTATGGTTGCATTATAAGAAATATTTACAATAGGCAAACCAATAGAAAAAAATATAGACTTGAGGTTGACAGGAGGTAGATGAAGGAGTAACAGTGAGTGTCTGCATATGGTAAATAATTTCTTTTGGGGATGATGAAAATGTTCTGGAATTAGATAGTATTGATGGTTCCATAGCCCTGTGAATACACCGAAAATCACTTTAAAATGGTGAATTTTATAGTTTGCAAATATGTCTCAAAATAAATACTTGCTATAGTTCAAGAAGACAAATGGCATAACAGGGTGGAAAATGAACCACATAGAAATTCTAGAAGTGGAAAGAGTAATAATAAAAACTAGTGGATGGTGAAAACAGCAGAGTAGAGATAGCCAAAGAGAGAATTTGCAAATTGGAAGATAATTTAGAAAAAGAAATTCCACCATGAACAACTGAGAGAAAAAAAATGAAAAAGAAATTGGGAAGATGGGATAAAAAACATAAAGGATAAGGTAAAAAGCTTTAAGGTAAATTCAGTTGGAGTTCCAGAAATAGTGCCAGAAGAGTGGAAGCAATAGTTGAAGAGATTATGGCTAACCATTTTCCATAACTACAACAGGATTAAATCACAGATTCATGAACTCCAAGCAAGGTAACAAAACCCCACCCAGGCATATAATAAAACTGGTTATAACAAAATATACAAAGAAAAAATTTCAAAAACATATAGGGACAGTATCAGATTACTATCAAAAAAGCAACTATTTTACTCACTGTTGACTTCTGGAGAATAAGAGAAGCCAAAGGACAAGTTAAATCCAAGCAAATGTAGGTGTTTGTATTACAAGGAATTCTGTTTTGACTAAACAAATGATCAATTCTTTCTTTGGCAAGTCGTGATAAAATGCCTTTGATTAAATATGATGATATTTATGTCTTTTGAATGCGGTCACTTACCTAGCTTCATATATTAAAATATCCATGATTTTATCATTCCTATCTATCTGTGCCAACAATTGTATGTGTTTTTTTCCTTGGTGTTTATTTTCTGAAGAAATCATGTATTATCATTTATGGAGAGAAATACTGGAGGTTAAAAATTGAGAAGAACTTGTCATATTTTGTCAAAGAGGCATTAGAATTACAATGTGAAAGACTACATAGGCTTTGCAACAAAACTAGGAGATGATAGGCACCAGGAAAATGCTTCCATTTGTGAGAAAAAACTTAGAGGCCATTTTTGAATATGAGCAGTGAAGAGCTTTGATGAAAACGCTAAATTAAGGAACATTGTGAAAAGGGTATAAAATTCAATGCATTAAATAAAACAGATAAGATTGCACATGGAAAGAGATTAGATAAATGAGAACTATTCACAGAAAATAGCAATTAGTTGAAAAAACTGTAGAATCCCATTCACCCATTGTAGTAGGAAGAAAAAAAATGCAGAGGTCAACAAGAAAACAAGGTATTTAAAGCCATGATGAGGTAGAGGAGGAAAACTGGGCAGGCAGTTAACTACTATGAAATGCAGATGTATGCTCCAACAGACGTTTTAAGTAAAATTCTTAGGGAAGAATAAAACGGATGAGATTAATTTTGACTTAAGGAATCTGGGAAGAGACAATGAGCTAGTCGTTGAAATATGGAGAAGACTGCCATAGGTTGCTTTGGTAAAGAAGAGTTCAAGAGGTAAGATAAGAGGATTAATAACGTCTAGGGCATTGGAGAGGAAAAAAACATATTCAAGGAATAGAAAGTAGGGTACATAGGAAACTGATGGGGAATGTAGGACTGGAAGAAAGTATAAGGAAATGAAATTTTTCTGTGTTGTGATAAAAGAAAAATAATCAGATAATGATGGCTATAATGTGAGCAAAGTGCCTGAAACCAACAAGTTTGATTAGAAATACTCAGTGATCTGTCACAGAAACAGAGAACAGAGTACCATATGTTCTCACTCATAATCAGACCTTGAACAATTATCATACTACTATAAGAAAGGGGCTGGCAGTAGTGGGAAACTGCGGGGTGGGGGGAGAGAGTGGAAGTTGAGGGAAACTATCAGGGGAGGGGGGCACGCCTCATCAACAAGGGTACTTGGTAATAAACATTTGTATACCTAACCCTGAATTGTACCCTACATCTTTAAAATAAAAAAATTTAAAAGTTAAAAAAAAAAAGAAAGAAATAAAGTGACCACAATTTATTCCCCAGACTAGGACACTTTTAAAAGCAAATATGGACACTAAAATCATTAAAATGCTATACATCTAAAAAATATTTTTAGGACAAAAATTGTTTTTATTTCTTGATAGATGTATACAAATTATACTATTTAAAATTAATTTTCAAAAATGGAATCTGTTCATATACATTAAAACAAAATTATTGATTAGCTAAAAATTTTTAAAATAGCATAAGCAAAATAATTGATTCTGTGATGAATATATTTATATACTTTAATGAGTTTTAAAGCTATTTCTGCTTTAACACTTTGGCATTGATAATTTCTAGAGAATAAATTTTCAGAATAGTGTCATTGTTATTAATTTTTCACAAAATTATCTATAATCTACATGAAAATTGTATTTTATGATGCTGAAATAGAGATAAACATATTTGAGATCGACTGTACACTATGGTAGTTTTATTTGATGAAGTACTCACTCTACAAGTGCTGACATGTTTAATAAGCTCAGAGAAAATTATGCTAAGTGGTAGATTTTATCTAAATTTTTTATTAAACTGTGAGAATAGCTTAATATTTTAGGTATGTGTTTGGCATTTTTTTTTTGCCTCTATTCATGAAATCTTTGACAAATATTACTTCAAAAAATTAAATTTAAAAAATCCTCTATTTATAATTATTTTAAATGTTGTGCCAAGTTTAGTTGTTAGAAAACTGTAGACCTTTTCCATTCTATTTCATTCCCATATCTGATTAGAATTTATTAAAAATGAGAGCTCCACTAAAAATTCTTCTTGCAAATTGAGACATTTCAATTTTCAACTATAGATTGTTAAAATTAAGCTGGGTGCGGTGGCTTATGCCTATAATTCTAGCACTTCTGGAAGCCAAGACTCTTTGAGCCCAGGAGTGCGAGATCAGCCCGGGCAACATAGCGAGGCCTTGTCTCTATTGGGGAAAAAAAAAAAAAGAATGTCAAATTTAAATCTTGTACAACCTTTGAGCTCCCATTGCCTAATTTGTTCATTCCTCTTTAGCTTTTGTGAGGATGAATCATTGTCTTCTATTTGCAAACAATATTTTCAGCTGGTGCATTATGCAGACACTTCAAATACTTGGTGCTCAGTTTGTGGAACACTTTGATTAAAAGTTTTCAACTTATTTTAAAGAAAATATTTCTAAATTTAGAGAACTAGTTTACAAAAAATATTCAATGACATTGTAGAAAACTTAGGTAGATTTGCAAGGTAGTTCTTCACAATCTCAAATATATTTAATCTAAAACTAGTATCAAATTAATGAAGTGTCTGTAGCTAGGCAGAAGGAATTTTTAAAACATTAAGCATCAACTTCATCACAAAGATTTTTAGATTAGTTACTCCATTTATATATGTATAATTTAATTTTGAATTTTAAAATGTGAACAATTAATGTATTTTATTTCAATCAATAAAATATTGAAGCTTATTTGAACTTGATTATGAATTGTTTTCACCACAACCAATTACAAGTAAATTATTCTTTCATTTTTAAGATTATTGTTTTTATCATGAAAGCTGTTTATTCTAAATTTGTCTTCATATTTTTACCACAAAGTAAATCATTTTTTATTCAGTGCTGAACTTTTCAACTAATTTTGCAATAACATCCACGTCAGATATTTTACTTTTTCAAAATGAAATAAAGACTTCTCTCTGTTTCTAATAATTGGATAACAAATATTTGAATGATTATTGATATGAATTTAACTGATTTCTGTTTGAAGAAGCTGATGTTAATGAATAAACAGGATTAGTTAACTGCTTACAGAATTTTTCTTTTGCTAATAGTGGAACTTCAAAAGCTGCTGCTTTTTACATGTTCACAAGAAATCTTGGAATTGAAAACGAATGTATTTAATTACAAAAACAGTCTTGATGTACATAAAAATCGTGCTTCACAGAATGAAATGTAAACACATTTTCTGCAACTAGCAAATTCTCAAAATAATGAATTTTTTAGGTAGATGGCTGATGCTTCTTTAGCAGATGTGTGTCTTCTGGTTTTCTTGTGTTTGTGATACAGTACAGATCTCACATTAGATTAAAAATTATGAACATTTTATGCAAATTACTTTTAGTCACCAATTCTTTTGGAAAATAAAAATTCAACATTTAACTTTCTATATAAATATATACTTACATTTTTAGCTCATTGCTGCTGAAAATTTATTACAAATGTTCAAAAACCAAGAAACAGCCAGACTCGGTGGCTCAGCCTGTAATCCTGCACCTTGGGAGACTGAGGTGAGTGGATTGCCTGAGCCCGCGGGTTCGAGACCCACCTGGTCAACTTGGCGAGCTTTCATCTCTACAATAAATCAAAAAAAAAAAAAAAAAAATCAGCCGGGCATGGTAGCACGCGCCTGTAGTTCCAGTTACTCGGAAGGCTGAGGCAGAAAGAAGGATAGCCAGAGCCCAGCAGGTCGAGGCTGCGGTGGCCGGGAGCGGCCACTGCACTCCAGTCTGGGTGACTGAGTGAGACTCCAACTCAAAAAAAACCAAAAAAAAAAACACACAAAAATCAAGAAATAATAAATAAATAAATATTGTAGAATTATATGACATAATAATGACAATACCATTTATTATATACAGTCAACTTACTCTTTGTTCGTTATATAAAAATATAACTCTGGCTCTATTTCCTACATGTTTATCACATATACTTAACCCATAACTTTCTATGTTTTCTCAGAGACCTTTCACCCCTTCTATTATTTATTTATTTTTTTAGTCAGTGTCTTACTCTGTTGCCCAGATTGGAGCACAGTGACATAATCATGGTTCACCACAGCGTCATCCTCCTGGGCTCAGATGATCTTTCCACCTTAGCCTCCCAAGTAGCTAGAACTATAGGTGCACAATGCCATGTCTGGCTTATTTTTTGAATTTTTGTAAAGATGAGTTCTAACTATGTTGCCTAGGGGGATCTCAAACTCCTGAGCTCAGGAGATTCTCCTGTCTTTGACTCCCAGTGGGCTGATTATAGGCATCAACCACTGCTCTCTGCACCCCCATCTATTGAGAACAGTTTTCATGCATGGCTGGTGACCTGGCATTCGCTAGTCATGCATGGTATCTCACTGACCAAGGCAGGACCAAAGCAGTGTAGAATGCTCCTTTCTCCACCACCACCGAGACCAGAAGGAAATGGCTATCTTTTGTCATTTACATTCCAGAAATATAGCAAGCACTCTGCATGCTGACCTTGAAATACCTTAAGTTTGAGGATATTAGGAAAAGAGAAAGTTATGTTAGTTGTCTTTAAATTTACATTAGGTTTCAGATTGAAACTATTCATTCCCCATCATGTTCACAGTCTTCGAAGTAAGAACATGACAGAAACTACGAAACCCGTCTTGGCTTATTTTAACACAATTATTTAGTAATGTTTTGTAAATAAATAAACTGTAACAAATATAAATTGTGACAGGATGTCTGGATAACTGGCAGAAACTGGGACAATTCTGGACAAACCAGTTTGTGGAATATTCTGTAGAATATTCTGGTTATTGATTGCTGTGTATAAAATTACACCAAAAAGTAGTGACTTACAGCAACCCTTTATTATATCTCATGGCTTTATTAGTCAGGAATTCAGACAGGGTTAAACTGGGGGATTTTTCCGATGCATATGTCATTGACTGAGATCACTCGGTAGTATAGTTGGCGGCAACCTTTATTTGAAGGGTTCACAATAGATTGACTCACATTTAATTGCCTTGGGCTGCCTCTCTCCCCCTCCGATGTAGCCTCTGGGTTTCTTCACTTGTTCTCTTCTTTAGGGGAGTCACATTTCTTACGTGGTATCCCAAGTCTCTCAGAGATCAAGGTAAAATCTGTGAATCCTCTTTAGGCTAGACCTGGAGCTAACATAATAGAATTTCTGTAATATTCTACTGGTCACAGCAGTCAAAGACTGACCCTGATTCACGGGAAAAGACATCATGTTCAGCTTCAAGGGGAGAAGTGTCAAAGATTCTGTGGCCACCTTTAAAAAGCCACATATGGTCACAGTGGGCTCAGGCTGACATCAGAATATAGGTGCATAGCCATTCACTTGCTGCTAAACCAAATAATATCAATTGTTCATCCTTACAGCAGACAAGGCTAATTTACATGGTATGTTTCAACACAGTGAATCCCTTGCTTATTAATCAATTGGACAAATAAATGTTAGCATCATCTATGTGCAAAACATTGGCACTGTACTTCTTGCTATAGAGTAAAAATATGAACCAAAATCCCCAGCTCTTAAAAAGCCAAGAATCTATTGAGAGGATGATCCTGCTCAAACAAGCAGGCCCTGACACTGGTGCATAGCTTCCCAAGAGGAGTACTTCAAGGTGACCATAGTGATATTCAGCAATGAGGTATATAGCACTTTTTCTAGGATAAATTCACAAACTTACTTGTCAGACCTTGTACACTGAGATAAGTAAGAGAGGGTTAGATTCAGCATCAAACACACTTAACATCAGACCATGTGGGGCTCAAAAGAGCTTGTGCATGAGGTAAGTCTTAGTGGAGATGGGGTGGACACTGAGAGGTGTCTTAAGTTGAGTTGCCTAGAAAAGAACTCAGAAATGGAAGTGTGTGTGTAGGAGTGTAACTGGGGGTGGGCAGGTTTCTGCTCCTCTCCTTTCACCTGGAAGGAAGTAGGGAAGCAGGATATGGCAGACAAGGAAGCTGCATTGAGAGGCAGTTGCAACAGATGTCTCAGTCCGGTGGGGAAGTTCGAGTCGGATGGTCCTTCTGGGCTGTCCCACAAGGGAGTCAAGCTTCCAAAAGTAAGGATTTATTTTTTTACAGGGGCTATCTTGGCATTTCCTATGCTATCGGGCCCCTAAAATCTTAATTTAGATGTGATGCACGCTGAAACTTGATAGGGTTTATTTCCCACCTTACAGAGCTCTCCAATGTACATGCTTCTTGAGACTGGATATTTTTTAGGAATAATGTGTTGGGTGTTCTTTAAAAAAGAAGGAAAAGGTCCTTGGAAGGAGTGACTCAATAATTCTGCTTCTTCCTCATGGGATAGAACTTTGTTATATAGCATATCTAGAAGGCTGGGAAATGCACTCTTCATTCTGGGCACCAGGTGAGCAGATAGAAATTGGCATTTCTCTTACTTGCAACAGACAAGGTGGAGAGTGAATAAAGGAGGACCACTAGCCACCTTTGCCATAAACACTGAATCCATTTAAACAAGAATCCAAGGATTAACAGCTAGGAGGGGGCATGTAGTTACTATTACAGAATCAAATGTAAATGTAATACATTTTGACAATATAAAAATACTATCTAGTAGTGAGGTAAGATAGACCTGTGAAATCCACCAAGCAGCAATCCATTGTGATGGATCTGGGGTCAGATGTGAGCAGGGCCAAAGATCACTGTATGGATGAGTAGTAGCTTCAACCCACATGGCAAGTCATGTATGTTGAATTAAGGGCAAACTATGTGCATCTGAAGGAGTAACTCTGCCAGATATTTTAAGTAAAGAAGGAAATATCTAGTGGTCTTTTCTTTCAGATGGAAGCAAAGCTTAAACCTGTGATGTTCCATGTCCTATAACTCTCCAGTGAACATGGGAGTTACTCTCCAGGACAAATTAATCCTCCTCCTCAGGCAGCTTCCCCCCAGGAACCCTCTTCCTCCAAGCATAGTGCTCATAATTGCCTAAGCAACCAGTTCATTTAGTTACTTACAACTAAAGAGTACAAAAGTGTTCGGGAGAAGAATAAAAATTTCCCTTGTATATATTGTCTAACATACAGAAATAAATTAATCAAGATTGAAAGACTAGATATGACTAAGTACAGAAAGAGATTGATTTGGGGATTGAAAAATACTGATATTAACCTTAAAATTACGTATTGTGCGTTGTGAAAATTTTATTATTGTAAAATAATTTCAAAATGTGATTTATCATTTTTAAATCAAGCTGGTAAAGTCTTGATTTTTTATAAATTTCACTTTTACAGTTGACTTATACAATTTTAATTGAATTCAAAGATATTTTATCTTAAAGATCAGTTACAAAGTATACTTTTATCTCCCAAGACACGCAATTGGTCAACTAAGAGTACAGGTTGTCATTAAGTCATTTAGTAACATTTTTCTGCTGTGCCACAAGATGGCAGTACATGCAAGGGCGCTTATTTACAGTAGTAGTTGTTTTAGAGTAAAGTTATTCTTTGTTTTCTTTGGTTTCTTGACACACAAAGGATGACTTAAAGGAAAGACTAACCTTCCACTTTCTAGAATGTAAATAGTTTAAATTATTGCTTATTTTGTTGCTCAGGTGCCTAAGTTCAAGAACAACACAAATTTTTTTCACTTCATATTATCAGATCAAAATTTGTTCTCATGCAAGCTAAGTACCTGATTAAAAAACTACCTATTTTTAAACTAATGATACAAACATCTTTACTCAAAAATGTTATTTGGTTTCTATTTCAATTTACTGACTCACAAGGAAAATAATCTCAAATTGCTGTTGCATATAAACAATTTTTTTCCCAGATTCGGCATTCCTATTTTTCATTTCCACAGGTTTCTATTTAATTTATTTCAGTGCAGACATCCATGACTACCCGGTAAAAAATAATGACACTGTAACACCCCATGTACCTCTGGTACTCCTCTGCCTCCCTTATTCTGATTTATTATTGTCAACCAATCATGTCAAACATACATTTACTTGTTTTTATTGTTGTTCTCCCCTAATTATATGTAAGCTCCACAAGAGACAGGATTTTGTGAGTTTTGTTCATTGTTGTATTCCCAGCTTCTAGAACAGTGCTTGCACTTGATTGGTGCCCACTAGATATGTTGAATATCTGTATTGCCATGAAGGCTGGAACATAAAATTGCAGCAAGATGATAGATGGGTTTAAACAGGATAAGTGTCATAAATAAAAGAGTTGCAGCATAAGAATGGAAAGATAGAATTTCTCATTCTTGTTCTCTGCCCATTATTGAGGGCTCTCATGCTGTTATTCAAACTTTGTGGCATTTGGGTTTCTCTTTAGTCAATACGGGTAATACTCCATACACACACACACACACACACACACACACACACACACACACACACACACACACATACACATACACACACAAATCTTTACTCATATCCCAACATAGTATTGAAGTCTTGTTAGATAAATTAGGCAAACATGATTCAATAAAATGATTTTCTAATTTGTAATTATCTGAGCTCACATAGAAGGATTTTAGTTCCTTCTCTTCAAAAGAGGCTACGATTTTCTAGACATTTCTAACCTCTAATCAAAGGTTCACAAAAAACTTCCCAAAATTCCCAAGGACTGTCTTTTCTCTCTCAAATAGATACACATTTCTTGTTGGAAGTTTTTCTGTAAGGTGTTCTTCTGAAACTTAACAATTTTTATTAGACATACTGGCGAAAACAGAGCAAATGTACAGCACACAAAAAGGGATTACACAGGAACAAATTTCTGACCCACATTTCTCTTCATCAAGAACTTATATAAGTGTGGAGGAAAAATATTTAAAGAAATTAATCAATATACTATATCCCACCTAATGATAAAACTGCCTATAGTCTCCAAACTTGGTAGCTCAAAGAAAGCCAGTTGCTTCAAAAATAGTTTATAATAGGACACAATCGGCATTTAAGGTCAAGAAATACCATGATCTATGAGATAAAAAGGTTCATAGAGACATGGCATAATTAGAAAGAACATATGTTGGTTTATAAGCTAGACAAAATAATTTTACCTGGAAATGAAGTGAAAGAATTGTTACTAGGTGAAGAAGAGTGAAGTACGTCAGTTTTACAAGGTACCTTTTAATTTGGGGTGGAGATTCTGTCAGCCAAATCTCAAACAAAATACGTTACCATTCAGTTACCTCACAGTCTTATCTCATTCTAACTCTTTAGTATTTGAAACAAGCACTCACAGATCAGCTTTTTGCTACTAAATGTTTTGACTTATTCAGAACCAACTAGATCAAAGTGATTCAGAGGTTAAATATACTAACATCCATGTCATCTTGGGCAACTCATTTTATTATATTTAATCTCAATTTTCTCATATGCAAATTAAGCAAATTTATCCTTAGGCTAAAAGTGTGTGTGTGTGTGTGTGTGTGTGTGTGTGTGTGTGTGTGTGTGTGTGTGTGTGTATTCTGTATAAGAAGGTGTGCGTACACGTATGTTTATCGCAGCTTTGTTCACAGTAGCAAGAACATGGAACCAACCATGCTGCCCATCAAAAGAGGACTGGATTTAAAAGATTGTGGCAAATACAATGGAATATTATGTAGCCATAAAGAAGAGCAAAATCATGAATTTCACAGCAACCTGTATGGACTTAGAGTCTATAATACTGAGTGATCTTTCACAGAAACAAAGAACTGAGTATTACATGTTCTCACTCATAAGCAGACCTTGAACAATTATTGTAATACTATAAAAGAATGATTGGCAGTAGTGGGAAACACCTGAGAGAGGGGTGGGGAAGTGGGATTGGCAGTAGTGGGAATCTGCCTGGGGAAGTGGGGGAACACCTCATTAACAAGGGTACCCGCATAATGAACATTTGTATACCTAGCCCTGAATTGTACCCCACATCTTTAAAAAAAACAAAAGAAAAAAAAAGATGTACATATATACTAAATTTATTTACAGCATTCTATTTTTTCTGTCATTTCTATTTCTGCTTCACTATTTATCAGTCTATAAATAGGCTATAGATGCTTCCTTTCCAAAGCAACCTCCATATTACTGAACCTCTCCACACTATCATCCCCTTCTCATCATCAGCTTATTTAAAAGAATTGTCTATACTTATTGCTTTCATTTTCTTGCTTTTTTCTCCATTCCCTAATCCATCATAATTGCTTTGTAAAATCTTACCAGAGATATCATAATTGCCTAATCCAAGGAAGACATTTCAGTCCTCATCTTACTTGACCTCTTTGTTGTATATGCAACTGAACTTTCACTTCACCTTGCAGATCTCTTCTCGGGTGTATGAAATGTCTTTCCCCAAGTTCTCTGTTGGCCTCTCTGAACACAAATTCTCCCCATTTTTTTACTGGCTTCTTTTTTTTGCACCCATAAATTGAATGCTGACACTTCCCAGGTCTCAATCTCAACTTCTTTTCTCCCATACTCCCTCCTCACTCCAAACCCAGGGGTCTTCACCCATAGCCTATGTACCAATTACTCCCAAGACATTCCCACCAGTCCTGGCCCTTCTTCCTGGCTTCCCACTGATAGATTTTCTTTGCTGGTTCCTCTCCCTTGCCCTGACTGTTAACTATTGGAGAGTCACAGGGCTCAGTTATTGAACTTTCTCTCCAGTTGTACTCACTCCCTTGTTGGTCTCATCCAGTCTCATTCACCTCTAGTCAAGACATTCTCCCTCCACTCCAGGCTTTAATGCCCACTCAATATCTCTATTTGAAGGTCTCATAGGCTTCTCAAACCCAGCATGCCTAAAGCTCATCTCCCAGCAATTCTGTCTTTCTGATGATTCAGGTTGAAACCCTTAGGGTTGTACATGGATCTTTCTTTCTCTCACACTCTAACCTTGCCGATCTCTTCTGGGGCGTATGAAAAGTCATCAGCCTACGTTGTCAGTTCCATTGTCTTGTATATCCAAACCTGAACAATTTTCTCCATCTTCACTATTGCCAGCGAGGTCCAAGATACTCTATGCCCAGGGTAGATTAGTACAATAGCTTTCAATTAGGCTCCTGATTTTGCCCTTGACCCTTTAGTCTATTTTGAACCCAACATCCTAGATCACCTAAGGGTGATGCATGCTCAGTAAATGTTTTAACTAAAAGTGTGGTCATATCACTTGTTTGCTCTTAAACACCACTGAACTCCCCTCTTACTAAGAAAAGGTGAAGGTACTAAATATGGCCTCAATGCCCTGTGACACATGCACATGCTTCTGTGATCTCATTTCACATTAATTCTCTTATCCTACCACCACCCATCCCCCTGTAACCTGGCCACTTTTTCTGCTTCTTTTTTACACACTGGATCTTCTTCTCTTTCACATACTAGGTGTATTGCTAGTCCTTAAGCACATCAATCAGACTTCCCCATCAGGGTCTTTGCACCTACCTGGGATAGTTTTTCTTTAGATACCTGTTTTGTCTAGTTCCTCACTTTCTTCAGATTAATGCTGAATTTTTCCCTATTTTATAGACTTTTTTTAACAACCTTATTTTAAAATGTTAATTATCTCCAACACTACTATTCCCAGTCCCTGCCTCATTTTTCTATAATTCATGTTACCATCATCCAGCATGGTATATATTTTGCTTCTCTTCCTTCCTTTGCTAGAATATAAGTTCCATAAAGGTAAAGTGTTACTTTTACTTTAATTTTTTAGGTTGTAAAAAATAGTTATGAAATTTTATTCAAAGAAGTAAAAATCACTTAAATGTCATATCCATTCATCATTATGTCATTTCAGCAAGGATAGATAGAGATTGGTTTTTCTCACAGATAGCACATTTGAACACTTTAAATAATTAGAATAAAAAGAATGTCCCTAAACGCGAGGATATTTAAATATATTATAGACTGTGTGTCTGTGCTTAACATTAATGCTCATATGCATCTAGGCATATTTATACTTACACACATATGGAAAATATTTACTTGCAAAAGTATTCCAAGTGGTTTCAAAAAATAAAATCATAGCATGAAGAACATGCAGCAAAGTAAAATGCACTATAAAGAAGCGCAGGTGGGATCAATCATATAGTTTACATTATTGCACCAGCCTCCTAACTTGCATCTTTTCTTCCAGTCTCTGTCTTTGCAATTAATTATCTAAATTTCTTCTAGGGTTAGTTCTGTCTTATAACCACTTCAATTTCCTACTTAAACCACTTCAACGAAGTTTTGTTTTGCTATTAACTTCTAGAAATAGTAAACATTCTTAAGAAGATATTTTTGCTTTTTTAACAGAGCGCTTGTAATAGTAAAAAAGGCTGACACCCTTCTACTTCCCTCATTTACTAAGTGTAATCACAATCCAGCATTAGATATCTCTGTGTACTGTGGCACTTATGATGTTTTATTATAAATAATTGTATGCTTATATGTCTTTTTGACTAAATGTGAGCTACTTCAGTGTTTTTATTTTATTTTTACTACTATTCCCATTATGGTGCCTAAGGGTGATGCATGCTCAGTAAATGTTTTAACTAAAAGGAACTATATTTTTAAAAATATGTTCATAGTGTATGGTAAAATGTAACAGTGATATTAACAGACACACCAGAACTTATGTATTTAAGGGAGTGTTCTTTTTTAATCTTCAAAGAAGTCTTTTTGGGAAGCTAGAAATATTCTCATGATTTGACTTATTTATTTTTTGGACTCCTTTGTTATTGCTTTCAATGTCTAAACAATTAAAAAAGTATCAAAATGTCAAATCATCCTTTGAAAATATATTTGCTTTGAGGAAAATTCAATCTGGAACCAAGTTTAGAGAAAAGCAGATGTTCTTTGGAGTTCAAAATGAATTGTGATGATAATGTGAGATTTATTTTCTCTTGTGTAATTTGTAAACTGGCTTTGATTACATGCTTCAAAAAGATATTTCCAGACAACCGAATACCAAATGTTCTCCCTAATAAGCAAGAGCTAAACACTGCATGCACACGGGCGCACGGATGGGGAGAACAGACACTAGGGCAATCCTATAGGGGAAGGGAAAGAAGGGAGAAATGGTTGAGAACCACCCACTGGGTACCATGTCCACCACCTGGGTGGCGAGCTCAGTAGTAGCCCAAACCTCACCATCATGCAATATTTCTATGTCACAAACCTATACATGTATCCCCTGATTCAAAATAGAAACTAATATAACATTTTTAAAAAGATATTTCAATAGTGATGGCTGGGCAATCATAATCTTTCAGAGAAGCTATGTGGCAAAAAAACCCACCTTATTTGGGAGCATAAAATATAATATTATTATTTTAAATGTTATTGGTAGTCTTTAAGCACATTTTGAAACAATATTATTTTTTATAAACAGGCAAAGTGAGATAGTAACCATTATTAGATATTCTGAAATATTGAGTGAAGACAAACTGAAATAATACATGCTGGAAAACATAGTCTATTCAGAACCTTTACTGAGGTACCTAAGACATGTCCATATTGTCTCCTCCTAGTATACATTGCCTGATATTGTCACAGATGAGATAATATTAGCTATTGTGTGCTTCTTGGACTTACGTAACAAAGAGACCAAACGTTACTTTTAATTTTGCCTAGTTCACTGTACTTGACCTTGCTCTCTCAAGACTTACTTAACAGACAAAGAAAACCTGATATGAGCAAAACACTTTGCAGGCCGGAAAACAGTAAGGTCTTATATACAGCAGTAATTATCATGTAAATACCTAATTATAGACACCTGATTAATCTTTAAAACAATAATTGAGATAGAGACGTATATGATTAGATACTAAAAAAGGCTAGAAGAAAATAAGCAACTTAAGTTTTCAGATATATGAGTAGCTAAGTAATTTTAGACACTTTTCAAATAAATTGGACTCGAACTAAATAGTTGGCAGCTTGGAAAGAAGAGTGTGGCATAAAAAAATATGAGGTAAGGCTTGGAGTTGAAAATCAACAATTTGAGGTAAGGAGCAGTAGTATTTGAAATCCATGGGAGAAATGACTGAATAGTTGGAACGGTGTCGTAGATTAGAGAGCATGCTGCAACCAGGATGGGAATTTTGAGAGCTGTCTTACAAGACATGGAAGATGGCTGGGCGTTTTTGTGGAAGGGAATGATCTAGAATTGGTGTTTTTAAAATATTAATATGGCTGCAGAATGAAAAATGGATTGGAAGAGAGAGAAATTTTAAAAATATATAATTTCAAACAAGAGATTGTTGCTGAAATGATCAAATTCTCTGTCTGACTGTTTAGGCTTAGTTTTATTCTTCGTTAAAGCATAACAGATATTTCCCAGACATATCCCAGAGATTTCTGTAGCACAGGCAGACTTTTAAAATGTGTGGTAGGCCGGGCTCGGTGGCTCAGCCTGTAATACTGCGCTTTGGGAGGCTGAGGTGAGTGGATTGCCTGAGCCCACGGGTTCAAGACCCACCTGGGCAACTTGGCGAGACCTCATCTCTACAATAAATGAAAAACTTAGCCGGGGATGGTAGCCCGCGCCTGTAATTCCAGCTACTCAGAAGGGTGAGGCGGAGGGATCGCCAGAGCCCAGCAGGTCGAGGCTGCGGTGGCCGGGAGCGGCCACTGCACTCCAGTCTGGGCAAAAGAGTGAGACTCCAACTCAAAAAAAAAAAAAAAAAGTATGGTGGATTGGACAGCATCTAGGACTAGGTCAGAAAATAGATTCTGTCTTGATAGCTGATTATATGTACTATTTACTTTGTCTATTAGAAAGGAAGGACGGAAGAAAGAGAAAGAAAGAAAGAGAGAGAGAAAGAAAGAGAAAGAAAGAAAGAAAGAAAGAAAGAAAGAAAGAAAGAAAGAAAGAAAGAAAGAAAGAAAGAAAGAAAGACATCTTTATTCATTAGCTTAATTTATTTTAAAAAGCACATAAGAAATGCAAATCGAAACTACAATAAGATGCCACCTCACACTGATCAGGATGACTATTATTAAAAAGTCAAAAAACAAAGTTTTTTGGTGAGGCAGCAGAGAAAAGAGAACTCTTCTACATCATTGGTGGGAATGCAAGATAGTTCAACCTATGGCAGGCAGTATGGCGTTTTCTCAAAGAACTAAATATTGAGCTACCATATTACCCAGTAATCACAGTTCTGGAATAGACCCAGAGAAACACAAATTGCTCTACCAAAAAGACACCTCCTGCTCACTTGTTTATTGTGGCAATATTCACAATAGCAAAAACATGGAACCAACCCAGATGCCCATCAAAAGTGGACTGAATAAAAAAATTTGGTATGATGGAATACTATGCAGCCATAAAGAAGAACACAATCATGCCCTTTGCAGCAACATGGATGCAGCTAGAGACCATCATTCTAAGAGAACCATCACAGAACAAAAAACTGAACATGGCATATTCTCACTTATAAGTGGGTCCTAAACATTGGGCATGTGAGCAGGAACAACAAATGTTGGGCACTTTTTTTTGAGCTGGAATCTCACTCATGTCTCCCAGACGGGAGTGCAGTGGCTGCTCCTGGCCACCGCAACCTCAACCTGCTGGGCTCCGGCGACCTTTCTGCCTCAGCCTTCCAAGTAGCTGGAACTACAGGCACGTACTACCATGCCCAGCTAATTTTTTTGATTTACTGTAGAGATGAGGTCTCGCCAAGTGGCCCAGGCAGGTCTCGAACCCTCAGGCTCTGGCAATTCACTCACCTGAGCCTCCCAAAGCACAGGATTACAGGCTGAGCCACCAAGCCTGGCCGGGGCACTGTTAAAGAAGGGAGGGAAGTAAGGGGAATAAGGGACACACAACCACCAATCGGGTACCATGCCTACTATCAGGGGGAGAGAGGGCTCACTATGAGTCCAACTGTCATATGCATGCAATTAAATTAGATATTAAATCCTCATATGCACCCCACAACTTTTCCAATAAAATAAATACCCTTATCTTTTGTAAAAATATTTCCAAAATCCTTGGACTTGCCATTACCATCTTGGTGTCAAATATAATCATTAAACCTGATAATTACTTTCATAACTTGGGATTTATGAGTCAATTAAAAATAATAATTTTTAGTGAGAAAAAAAGAATGTGAGACACAGGTGATTAGGAAAGTTGTCAGATAACCATTAAGATCATAGTAGTTTTTCATATTCTCAGTTATTCCCATTTCCTTTGAAAAATATAATAATCAAAACTGGAACTGCTCAGAAATGATTTTCTTCTAGGTCCCCCTTTTAAAAAATTTGGAACAATATCAATATATCTGTAAACTTTTAGAGGCATTGCCAATCAAACTTAGATCAAAATAATATGTAATGAGAAAATATAAATAATTAGATATATAAGCGTTTCCATTTATACCTGTCGTATTGTTACAGTTGCCCCATCCATTTTGATGTTGTCAAAATTTTCAATGTAGATTCACATAGAGAGTTATATTTGATTATTGGTATTACTATATCTGGTATTACCTCAGAATGTTGCTATATTTGGAGATAAGACTTTTGAAGAGGTGGTTATGTTAAAATGAGGTCATCAGGGCAGGTACCAATCCTATGTGACTAGAATCCTTACAAAAAGAGGAGTTTAGGGTTCACAGAGCACATGCACAGAAAAGATCATGTGAAGAGACAAGAGGGTGGCCATCTGCAATTCAAGGAGAGAGGACTCAGAGGAAACAACCTGCCCGCACCTTGCTCTAGAATGTCCAGCCTGCAGAACTGTGAGAAAATATGTGTCTTGTTTTCAAGGCAACCAGTTGGTGGTATTTTGTTATAACAGCATTGACAAACTGTTATACGCTCTTCAGAGCTTATGAAGCGTAGCTCATGAAAACAGGGACTTGGAGTAACATGGTTTGCAACCCGAAATAAAATGTTAAATTAAACAATATTTAAAAAGAATTATTTACTTGAACAAAGTAAGATTCATTCCAGGAAGGTAAGATTTTTTCTTCACAGTGTGCATTTATAGAGAAAACCTAAGTTTGAGGGATTTTTTTCCACCTCAATCCCCAGTCTTTTTTTTTGAGTATCTTACAATTATTTTTTTTTTTCCTTAATTCAAAGGCGTGTCTTAGAATAGAGGCAATACGGTAAAGTACTGGAAAGAGACACTTTCTCATTTCTTGTAGGTGGCAGTTTTTAGTTTCTTCCGCTTCTAGGTAGTTGAAGTGAGTTAGTATCTGAAGGTTGGGATTATTCCAGCCTCTTCAAGGGGCTCCTCGTGTTGTGCCAGCCTGGCTTCTTCATGGTGGTACTGAAGTGTGCCTTGCCACTTGTCGCCTTTGGGCACTTTAGTCCCCAGGACCACATACTCTATGTTCTTTACTCTGTACCTGGACCCTGTTCCTGACCTGTTTTTTGTTTTGTTTTGTTTTGTTTTTTTACCATGCCCATGTGATCACTTGAGGACTTTGCTCTGCTCTGCTCTGCTGTGCTCTGTGGAGTCTCAATCTTTCACCCAGGATGGAGTGCAGTAGCTTGATCATGACCATCATGGCTCACGGCAGCCTCCACTTCCTGGGCTCAGGCGATCCTTCTACCTCAGCATCTCGAGTGGCTGGGACTACAGGTGCGTGTCACCACACCTGTCTAATTCTTTTATGTTTTTGTAGAGACGAGGTTTCGGAATATTGCCCAGGCTGTCCTCAAACTCCTGGGCTCAAGCAATCAGTTCACCTTGGCTTCCCAAAGTACTAAGATTACCAGCGTAAGCCGTTCCACTTGCCCTTCAGCTACTTTTCTGTCGGGTTGTTCCTTAGGCAGGGAGTAGTGGGCCATAGTCCTTGAGTTTTTGATGCCCCCTTTTTGTGTGAAGGGGTTCTGTCTCCTCATTCCCACCTATGGCCCCAGGTGATAGTGATGGAGCTTCAGATCAATCATATGCAACCATATAACATCTAAACCTTAGTCATGCCTCTGGTTTCACATAATTTGGGGTGATAGTTTATCTCAATTACATATTTAATTGAAAATGCTCAGCATTTATTTTAATTCAATAGAGAAATCAGCAATTATTTTATTATTGTAAAAAATTGGAGGCCACTTGAGTGTTTAACAGCTGGTGCAATAATTACACCAATAGGGGTCTACTCATGTGATAAAATATTACAGAATGATTAAAATGTAGATGCTTGAAAAATATGTTGTGAGGTGATAAAATTCTTAGGATAGGAATTTTTTTTAAATATGATCTCAGAAGTGTAAAATTAAACAAATAAGTAATTGCAGTTAAAAAATAAGGAAATGTTAGATGCTAATAGTGTTTTTTTGCTGGTTGCTGAGATTATAAGAAATTTTTGCTTCTTTAGACTTCCCATGTTTTTTGTAACAGAACATTGATGCCTAAATTAGAATTATTCCTAATAACTTCGGGATTATTTTTGCTTTTAAATATGATTTATTTAAATATATGTATATTAGTGCGTTACCTTTTTTTGTACTTTATTTTATTATAAAGATGTGGGGTACAAGTGAGGACTAGATACATAAATGTATGTGCAGATGAAGTCTGGGCCTCCAACTGGTCCTCACTTCCCCTGGTTTAGGACTAGGTACCCTAGGTCTCCTTTGTCAAAACAAAGTCGGATTTCTCAGATTCATCTAAATAATAGTCATCCAGAGGTATTTGGATTAAATTATTTTGTTGTTAGGGTTGTCTTCAGGTACTTGAAAGTTGTTCTTCTCATAAATTCCTAAAAATTTTGAGCTCATAACATTTTAGAAACATGCAGTATTTACTTCAATATTGCTTTTCAAACTTAGTCAAGATTTTGTAAGCCCTTTTTCTTATCAAACTGAGAACTGGATAAATTACGCTAAGTTATCTGACATAGGTAACAAGTCTGGAGCTTGCCTGCCTGCCAATACGAGTCACAAGGGTAATGGAGAAGCTCCTCAGAAAGTTAAGACTGAGTTGTTAGACATTGTTTAGAGGACAGGAGATTGATTATGATGTTAAAGCATCCTGGGATCTATCTTGGGCTTTTGAAATCCCTGATCTTTACAGTGAGTTGAGACTCAAGGGCAACAATGTTGGGTTGCATGCCAAGTAAGGTAACTTTTAAAATACGACATTAAAACACATGAGGAAAGACTGACAATAGTATATCATGCTCCATAAAGTGAGTTGAAGACATGAAAATATGGAGAGCAGGAGAAGCACTGAAATTACTGATGTTAATAATTTATATGGGCAACTCTGGTTTACCTCATTTCTCTGAGCAATTTAAACTATTTGAGAAAGCTCTTTATCATGAATAGCATAGAAATGTTTGGTGGTCAGTCGAGTTATATGGTAGCTGTAATATAGCACTATTTATATTTTGTGACTTCAGTGTTAATGAAATGTCTACAATTCCTTTTCCAACCACTTGCTAATCTAAAATTAGACTTTTCTTTTTAAGACATGTAGTGTTATATTTTGGCAAAAAAAGCGAACACTACTGTATAGTACCTTCCAGCGTGCCTCCATTGAACTCTAGGTGACAATCAGTCCTCCCTGTGCCTATGTCATCTACACTGAACAACCTTTTGCGTGTTCCTGTATAAACCTCTGAGAGGAATTTGTGGCACCATAGCCCTTGTAGACCTGTCTAACATCAACAGTCTGGTAGTTGTTGTGAATTTAGTTTCTTTGTTTGTTTCTTAAAATTTCATTTATTTTATGTATTCTATTATGTCATCTACAAATAAAAGCAATAAAATTTAGTTTCTATACACACACGTATATATATATATATTTTAATTTTAAGGATGTAGGATACAATTCAGGATTAGATATACAAATGGTCATATGCAGGTAAAGTGTAAGCCTTACCTAGGTCCTCACTTTGCCTGATTTGAGATCAGGTACCCTTATTGATGAAGAGTACCCCCTCACCCCTGGCAGTTTCCCACTACTGCCAATCCCTTTTTAAAAATATTGTGTTGATTGTTCAGAGTCCACTCATGAGTGAGAACATGTGGCACTCAGTTTTTTGTTTCTGTGATAGATCACTGAGTATTATAAACTCTAAATCCATCCAAGTGACTGTGAAGTTCATAATTTTGTCCTTCTTTATGGCTGCATAATATTCCATCAGGTATATGTACCACTTTTTTTATCCAGTCCACTTTTGATGGGCAGCACGTTTGGTTCCATGTTTTTGCTATTGTGAATAATGCTGTAATAAATATGTATGTGCAGGTATCTTTTTCAGAGAATGGTCTGAGTTCCTCTGGATGTATTCCCAGGATATCTTCAGTGATGGTATAGGTGATAATTTTCCATAGGCATTGAGGTAAATATCAAGATCAGAACTTATTAATTTTTCTTTGAACTATCATTTCTCTTCCAGTCCCAGGCACTGCTGCCACCATGACACTGCTCCCTAGCTAACTCCTCACACCAACTTGTGACAATCTTCGGTCTCCTCAGGAAAACTCTTGAAAACCTGGTTTCTCCAGGTTCCAATCAAAGGAAAGAAGCCAGAACTTGGTTAACAAAAACTAAACATAGTTCTCTAGAAGTTCTTTCCTTACCATGGCTAAACTTAGGAGCAAGCTCACACTATGCTTATAGAGTCATCTATCCAGCTCCTGAGATGGTAAGAACTCTGCTACCATTTCTACCTGCCTTTAAACACCTAAGATGAATAGATGATAATTACAATTTTTGTTTGACATTTAACATGATTTGGTACTCATTTTAAAATTATCAACTGAATGAAATATTTTAAAAATTTTATGCAATAGAAATATCATAGTTTATCACTTCTGCAATCAGGTATATTAAAACATTAATCACAACAATTAGTTGTGCATCTGCATTCATGGTTTTGAATTAAATCTCACATTATATTAGCTGAGTAAGGAAATTGCCAATGAGCCAATGCACTGAAGTTTAAAAAAAAATGCCCATTTCTCTACAAAACTTGTAAACAGAGTAGAAGGTACAGAAAGTTGACATTAGATAATTTCTATGAAACTACAAATATATAGAAGAAACAAGTTCTAAGTTTTCATCTAGAGGAATTCTAATTTCTAGCTAGACTACTATTTTCTTCTTTTGGAAATGTTTAAATTTGTATCCTCTGGTAAATGTGTGTGGTTTAAAAAGAAAATCAAATTCTGCCTCTGAAGTTGCAACCTATCTTTTAATCTCATTCCATAAATATTGGCCTCTATGAAAAATATCTAGTATGCCAGTGACCTCAGAAACTTTCAGGGTTGAAGTGAATTCTCTTTTTTAGCTAATCAAGTATGTAATGAACAGAAAGGAAGTTCCTTTTTACCCAAAAGTTGCTAGCTTTTCATTCAATCAAGTTAATTTTGTTTGCATATACTTACATAGAGTATACTAAAATTTTAAAAGTATGTATTCTTGTCTAGGATGTGAAAACAAACATAACTTCAAACAAATTTTATTTTTGCCCAGTGATACTCAAATGTTTTCATTTATTACCTTGAGAATAAAATTACAAAGGGGATAAATAAGGGTGCTTTTCATTTAGGCTCTTTTTAAAAAATGTACAAACATATTTTTGATATCTGAAAAGATCCAGATAGCTAAGATTTAAACTAAATGAGAGGAAAGAAATAAACTAATATCAGCAAAAATCTGACTTTGGAATAGAACCAGGGACTTCTAGATAGTGAAAAGCAAAGATTAGGAGGCAAATCTTATCTGGTAATATAGAAAATTGCCTAAAGACAAAACGGTAAAGGACAGGATAACTTTCATTGAAAAACTATCCTGTGAGTCCTTAAAATATTTGAATTTTGCTTTGAAAACTGCATCTTAAAATACATGAACAAGTTGGCTATTCGTAGCTCTTCTTTCTTAAATACATCTTATTCAAACTATTAAAAGTTTGTACCAACTCTCTAGAAGAATAATATTTATTGTGGGGCGGTTACTAGTGTGAAGGCTGCCTGATTGCAACTTATCACAAAGGGAAAGATACTGAAGCACAAAAGAATGTAATTACACAATGATTGCAATTTAAAAAACAAAAAGTTTGACTGAGATCTCAGATCCCTGGTCTCTGGTATGTGGAAAGATAATGGTTAATCTTAGGTTTCTGCTCAGCATGTTAATGAAATTTTCAAAGACAGCATGACACTATTATTTCTATAAGTTATTTCTGAATATTCAGTGACTGAGATGACATCCATATACTTTTGCAAAAAAAAAAAAAAAAAAATCATTGCCTGAACGTGTCACTTACATGCTCCTAAAATACAGAAGCCCATCTTGGGCGCTCAAGAACAGAATCCCAGAATTCTAACACTGATCTTGTTTCACAAATACATTGTTTAGGAGTTTGCTTTCAGTAGCCTTTTTATTTTTATCATAGCCTAAGAATAGGTTACTTATAATCACTTGGAGTATTAAAAAGGCCACATCTCCTGAGGGATAAAAGGATTTGCACACTTATTCATTCCATGACATAGGCACTTACATATTGAGACTTTAGAAATGCATTTCTCTCATTATTCTAAAAGGAATAATTGTCACTGTTTGCTGGTAGAAAATATTCCTTGTTTAAATTGTACTAAAAGGTAGGATTACAAATAATCATAAGTTATTTAATAAGATCTCCTTAAACAGAAAACCAGTTGGTTCACATGTTATATAACTACAGTACAACCTCAGATAGTCTTTGGGATAGGCTTAGAATAGTGGAAGCATCTCCTTCAGAAAAGGAATCATAGCTGCATGGAGGTGGAAATCATTTTGAAAACAAAATAAAGGATTATAGAAATTCTCAGTGTGCTCCTACCCCATGATTCTCTAAGGAAAAATATCCTAGAATATTCTCTAGGGAAAAATGATGGCTAGAACTTGGAGCACTAAGGAATATTTGCCAAATATTGCAGAATGTTTTAGGTGATTAAGATTTGTTTAGTGGAAGCTATGTAATGAATATATTGTTTATGAATATGTGTATTTGTGCATATGGTTTAGAAAGTACCTCACTTCCTAAGGCTACTGGAACATTTCCACAAATGTGGTGGCTTAAAACCATAGAAATTTTATTCCAGAGTCTAAAATCAAGATGTTAGCAGTGCCTTAATCCATACAAAGACTCCAGGGGAAAAATCATGCCTTGACTAGTGGTCACATCACTCCAATATCTTGTTTCTACACATTATCTTCATCACTATGTATCTGTTTTCTTTTTGTCTCTTATAAAGACACATGTCATTGGAGATAGATTCCTCCCAGATATTCCAAGATGATTTCTTCCTTTCAAATTCTTAATTTAATTATGTTGTAAAGATTTTTTTTATTTAATAAGGTGACAATTACATATTCAAGGGATTGGGGTATGTGCATATTTCTTCAGGAGTTACCCTTTAACTCACTACAGAAAGGAAGATATTTCACCTCCAGTTTAGTTTTGTTTTTACCTATCTGACATTAATCTTTTTACTGTATTTTTTAGCTTTGTGTTAATGTCATCATTGCAACAATAATTCTATAGTAATATTTACTTAATCTCAAGCAAACAACAAATGATGTGCTGGAAAGAAAGTCATTTTAGACTTAATTTGGCATTCATATGCCATCCATGATCATCTAGAAATGATTTATTCTTTTTGACAGTGAATATCAAGAAGTTGAATGAACTATCAAACTAATTGAAGCAAAAAAATTAAAATCATGGTTATTCTGGAAAGCAGTGAAGAAAGTCTGAATTATGCTTGCAGATCTCCATAGGCAGGACTTAGTAAGCCTGGCTACACAAGAACATATAACATTTACTCAGAGGACATGCTGGAATGTCCAACAGCCCCAGCCCAACCTATTTGTGTAGATATAGACAAATATATTTCCCTCTACAGGTCTCAACTAAACCTCAGATATTGAATTGGACCAAATTATTCGAGAAATTCCTTCCAAGTTTTAAACTTTTCCAATGCCAAGTTTACTTGTAAAAATGCTACATATGACATGGCATTAGTGAGTCCAAAGTACTAGGAGCTCAGTTTGTGTTAAGGACTTTATACAAATTAGAAAATATACTTTTATTTCAGTCATTCAATTATAAAACAAATGAGTCTTACAATACTTTGACATGCTATCAGGGTCTTAAAATTAGATTTACAATCTTTCTATTAAAAATATGAGTCTTTCTCAGGATGAATTTTTACATAGCCTTATTAATTTTACATATGGTAAACATAATATTTTTTTTCTTATTTTCCTGTGAAGAATTCTGCCCCTTGGTGATAATGGAAGACAATTTGAAGATTATCTCAGAACACAGTGATTTTGTATGTCTCAAAGTTACTCTTCGAATTTGAAATGAGGGCGCTAAAAGGCTTCAATATAGGATGTGCCATTCTTCAACACTCCTTTCCCAACCTTAGGAAATGGACCAAATTCTCTCTTTCACAGTTAGTTGGGAGGAATATATGAAGATGTTATAATGGTGATATTTAGTGCAATCATTTTGTAATAGCTTTTATTTAAAACAACTGTGCAATCATTAAGTTTTCTGGTAAAAATGAGAATACAGCATAATTCTATTTTTGTTGCCCACTATTTTAACAAAATGCCAGTTGTATAGCAGGGTAACCTCAGTTTCTAATGTACTTTCCATGAGATGAAAACAGCCCCCCTCTCTCAATGCTTCATAAAATTGAACTTGTATTTCTCTCTCTAGGTGGGTTTTCTAACTTGAGTTTTCTTTTAACTAACCACTAGAAATGTTCTCATATCTTGTTTGTCTTTCGGCTTTTACACTTTTCCCTGCTTGTGATGGGTTACTTGTTTTTTCATAGCTAGTCAGATTTTGGTTCATGGTGTAAATAAAAATGAATTTTTTAAACAGAAATGTCAGTTTTTTATTTTTAGTAAAAAATATTGTGAGAAATGACACTTAATGGATGATGCCAAACTAAATGATTTTTGTATGAGGTTGACAATTAAGTTTGCAAACTTGCCACTGTGCACTTATGTTGGCAGCACTGTACCACCAACTCAGTAAGGTTTCATAACCTTGGTATATCATGTCTTATAGCTGTGTTCATTTGGACATGTGGTAGTGTCATGCTGAGTGGTGTTCATTATTGTTGTTGCTTTTTTTGTGTATGCTGTCAGTAGCTTGAATTAGAGTAGTGAACAAACATTAAATTTCTTGTTAAACTTAGCAAGAGTGAAAGTGCAATCAGGAATATGTTATTCCAAGTTTACAGGGGTAATGCCATGAAAAAAATGACAGTGTACGAATGGATTGAACATTTTTCTGAGGGAAGAGAAAGCATCGCTGCTGAAGAGAGGTCAGAATGGCCAGTAACAAGCAGAACTGACAAAAGCATTGCAAAAATTTGCTGAATTTTGTGTCAAAATTGCTGACTGACTGTGAGAAACAGGAAAATCTTAACTGAAAATCTTGGCTTGAGAAAGGTGTGTGCAAAAATGGTCCCAGAGGAGCTCTTGCATCACAACAATGCACCAGATCACAAGCACTATCTGTGAGGGAGCTTTTAGCTAGTAAACAAATAACTATATTGAAACACCCTCCATACTCACCTGATCTGGCCCCCAATGACTTTTTTACCTGAGGATAAAGGAAATATTGAAAGGAGAACATTTTTACAACATTCAGGACATCAAGGGTGACAACTCTACTGGCCATTCCAGAAAAAGAGTTCCAAAATTGCTTTAACGGGCGGACTAGTTGCTGACGTTGGTGCATAACCTCCCAACGGGAATACTTTGAAGGTAACCGTAGTAATATTCAGCAATGATCTATGGAGCATTTTTTCTAGGATGAGTTCGTGAACTTCGTTGTCAATTATGTGCTACTATGTATAATTAGAACTTATTATGGATATGTAGAAATAGACATTAGTCAGAAAAAAGGACAATTAGGCAAATGAAAGAAATATCCATGTACAACCTAAATCAAAAGGTGTTAAATGTCATTTATAAAACAAATTTGAGATATATTTGTTCACAGAGGGAGATTAATATTTTTTGTTTTTAATCTGCAAATGTTTTACCAGTAACTAAATACAAATAAAATATTTCTCCTAAATATTGAGCTAAATTTCTATTTGTCTTATAGAAAAATCAAGTTTATATCATGAAGTAAATTGAAAGGTGCTTTTTGACACAGTGGTAGTGGGAAGGGTTTAAAGATATAATTAATAATAAAGATGTCTGATTTTTTATGATAATTTTCATTCCACGCAACTCAATCTCTTAGACTATTTTTTTATGTTAATTTCTTCTGTTGTTTACAATAATTTTGCACATCGATGTATCAGATGATCATGGGAAACTGCTTTATGGCATCATAAACCAACTGAAGGTCTTCAGTGATCATCTTCCTCTCAAATCAATGTTGATGGGGTTGAAGAGGAGGAGCCGCTTTGAATTCAGCTTAGTTGAAAATGTTCAAGTGGAGGTTTAAAAAGTTATGTCTTCTTTTGCTTCCCCTTACCATGTCAGATAATAATTTCCATTAGTATTTAGGTGATGTCCCATAAAGGCAGGTGCCTAGGATGCTCAATTTGATTTATGTTTCAGATATCACGCACATTTGGATTCTTAATAAATTAGAATCATATATATATATATTTTTTTTTTTTTTTTTGACTTGGAGTCTCACTCTGTCACCCAGACTGGAGTGCAGAGAGGCCACTGCAGCTTCGAACTGCTGGGCTCCGGCGATCCTTCCGCCTCAGCCTTCCAAGTAGCTGGAACTACAGGCGTGCACTACCACACCCGGCTAATTTTTTGATTTATTGTAGAGATGAGGTCTTGCCAAGTTGCCCAGGCGGGTCTCGAACCCGCGGGCTCAGGCAATCCACTCACCTCAGCCTCCCAAAGCTCAGGATTACAGGCTGAGCCACTGAACCCGGTGGAATATATTAACAGCATATTCTGGCCACTTTATCATCTTGCTTACTCATACTCTATTTTTATACCAAACTACAATCAGAAGCTAACTTGTTTATAATTTGTCGCAGCTTCATATCTTCTCCATTCTGAATTTGCTTGCTTCAAGAGACAGAACTCCAGATATGTTATTTCTCATCTCTACTAGCTTTTAAGAAAACCAATTTCTGAGATAACCTTGGTAGTTAGAGATGAAATAAAAACATATCCCAGGTGTTGAATTATCTTACACAGTTGTCCCTCTGTATACACAGGGGATCGGTTGCAGGACCCCTATTATACATACTCAAGTCCTGTGGTTGGTCCTGTGAAACTCACCTATAGAAAAAGTCAGCCCTCATATGGGTGGGTTTCACATCCTGCAAATATTATATTTTCCAACTACATTTGACTGAAAAAAATAGAGTGTAAGTAGACCAGAGAAGTTCAAATTCATGTTGTTCATAGGTCAACTTTGCCACAGAAAATTTATTTTAATGTCTAAAACTTCTAAAAGCCTATGCCAATTTATATTTATGATTCTAGAAACAGAAATTTATAAATCATTCAAGTCAATTTAGGGGAAAAAATTGAAGAAAGAACTATTAATCCTTCATATCTTTATGCATTCTCTTAGATTTCTAACTTTTAATGACAAACTTACAATATCAGTTTGAGAGTAAGTGCTATTTCCCATGCGTAATTAGATTACAGTTAAATTCCTGTGTTTATTTTCAGTGTTCTAAGCTGTGCTCTCCACAAATATGTGCATCAGTTAGTCATATAATGTGGCCATAAGCCAGCAGAGAGGGAGTAGAATGTACGGAAACAAGCATGGATTTAGAGAGTGAGTCTGGATGCAGGTCCATATCCAGGATTGGTATATTTCTAGTTCTATAAATTGGCACAAATTATTTTAATTAATCTGAAAAATACACAACTTACATAAATAACATAAGGATGACCTGAGGTTTGAAAGAGAAAATGGTTAGAGGAGAAAATGACTCAGTGTTGATGTCCTAGGAGGATGCCTGGAATGTTATGGATGATGTTTTTCATTAGAAGCAGGAGAAGGCAGAGAATTTTAATAGTTTCCTTTCTGTCTGTGTAAGAATCTCAAGTTGGGCACTATTGACATTTTGTGCTGGATAGTTCTTTGTTGTGGGGGCACTGTCCTCTGTATTGTTTTATGTTCAGCGTCATCCTTTACCACCTAGATGCTAATAATGCACCTTCCTCTGCATTCCTTCTCCCAAGCCCTGCCACTCCACCACTTGACTCCTTAGTGTGACAATCAAGACCAAAGGGAGGCCCAAACCTTACCTGTACTATGACCACTTGTATACCTAATCCTGAATTGTACCCCACATCTTTAAAATTAAAAAATGGCGGGGCTCAGTGGCTCAGCCTGTAATCCCAGAGCTTTGGGAGGCCAGGTGAGTGGATTGCCTGAGCTCGCGGGTTCGAGACCCACCCAGGCAACTTGGTGAGCCCTCATCTCTACAATAAATAAAAAATTAGCCAGGCGTGGTGGCGCGCACCTGTAGTTCCAGCTACTCGGAAGGCTGATATGGAAGGATCGCCGGAGCCCAGCAGGTCGAGGCTGTGGTGGCCGAGAGCGGCCACTACACTCCAGTCTGGGCGACAGAGTGAGACTCCAACTCAAAAAAAATTAAAATTAAAATTAAAATTAAATTAAAAAATTAAAAATTTAAAGAATTTAAAAACTGAAAATAAAATAAAAAAGAATGTGTGGGAGAACTGCCAAATATGCCTCAGGGCAAAATCTCCCTGATTGAGAATCACTTGTCTGCCTAAAGGGCAGAGCCCCTTGTGCAGTAGGTCGGGGCCCAGCCCTGGGCCCTGTCCTTCAATTTTACCCCTGGGTAATTGCATAGTTAATGGCAGATTTCCCCCAGTGTATAGGAACATGGTCACTGTGTTTTTGGTAGTCATATGAGATCTTACTGGAGGGAATTTGTTCATCATGCAAGTTGTTCCCAGACAGAATAAAATGTAAGGACCACTGAGAAATGAAATAAGGTATATGTAATTACTTAGTTCTCAGTAAATTATGTGAGATTGTGTAAAGAGGTAGTCATTTTGGGTAAATCATTTATAAATAACAATTACCATTGTTTAACGCAGCATGTCTCAAAACGTTTACCCAATTTCTAAAATTCAAGGATAATAAAAAAGTAAAATATGTATTTGGGATAGCAAAATACTCTGCCTTATGCATTAATAACGCTACTCTTTTAAGTGATCTTTAGTATACACTTTGTGGAATTTTTTTTTTTTTTAAACCTGTTATACAGCATACTTGCTTTCACAAAAATAATTATTTTTATTTTATTATCTTTGTTTTTGAGGAAATAAGACTTAAAAATTACCATTAAAATTGTTAACCATTTAAAAAATGAAATTTATTGAGCCTATTGTAATAAAACTATAAAATGAAAACAAGTTTTCAAGTAGGTTATTCAGTAATTTAATGTCAGATGCATATATTGGAGCAGATTATATTTATCATAATAATTATTTAGTCTTCATAAAAATGAAAAAGTTATTTAAAACGGGGGAGGAGGTAAATTTCTGGTGTGATCATAAGGAAGGCCAAAATATTCTCAGTTCTATTCTGTATAAGCAATTTATAAACTGGCTGAATATAGTACCTGGATTATTTCCTTCTTAACACTCAACTTTGACTTCAAAAAAAGTTAAGTTAGCATACATGAAACATAGCAAGACAACTCAAAGTCTCAAAGTTAAAAAAAATATAAAACACAATCATAGGAACATAAAATTAAGTCAATATGTCAAGTTAAAAATACATTTATAAAATTTTGTTTGTTTGCTACAGCTGAATAAGAAATTTAACAAAAAATGAGCAAAACAAGAATAAAATTAAGAAAACAATTTCATTTATAATAGTACCAAAATAATAAAATTTTTACAAATAATTTTTTAAAAAGAAGTGTAAAGCTCATACTTTGAAAACTACAGAATATTACTGGATGAAATTAAAGAAGACCTCAATAAGTGGAAAGACATTCTATGTTTATAGATTGGAAAATAATATTGTTAAGATGGCAATACTTCTAAAATTGATATACAGTTTCAATGTGATCCCTACAAAATTCCTGAATGTTTTCTTTGTAGAAATTGACAGTGTGTTCTTAAAAATAAATTGGAAATTCAAAAAACCTAGAATAATCAAAACAATCTTGAAAAAGAACAAAGTTGGAAAACTCATACTGCCTAATTCAAAGCTTACTTCTGTAATCAAAATTGCCTAAGAATACACATATAGATCAAAGGAATAGGATTAGAATCCAAAAATAGACCCTCAAATTTACAATAAATTAATTTATATTAAAGATGCCAAGAACATTCAGTGGGTAAAGAATAGTGTTTTCAACAATTTGGTTCTGAGTCAACTGAATATCTACCTACAAAAAATGAAATTGGATACCTAGCTCACAAAATACATAAAAAATTAAGTCAAAATTAGTTAGACATCTAAATGTAAGCACTAAAACCATAAAACTCGTAAATGAGTTTATTTTACAAATACTCGTAAAACAACACATTGGCATAAATCTTTATAATCTTGGATATGGCAATAATTTCTTAGTTATGACACCAAACACAGAAGCAACAAAAAAGATAAATTTAACCAAGATCATAATTTTATACTTCAAATTATACCATCAAGAAAGTGAAGAGGCTGGATACAGTGACTCATACCTATAATTCCAGCATTTGGAAAGGTTGAGGGGAAGGATTGCTTGAATTCTGGAGTTTGAGACTAGCCTAGAACACAGCGAGATCTCATCTGTACAAAAATTCAAATACTTAGCTGGAATTGTATCACTGCACTCCAGCTTGGGTGATAGAGTTAGCCTCCAACTCAAGAAAAAAAAAAAAAGAAAGAAGGAAGAAAAGAAAGTGAAGCAAACACCCATAAAATTGGAGAAAATTTTTGTATATAAGGGACTTGTATCTAGAATATATAAAGAATACATAAAGAACAATTACAACTCAATAATAAAAAAGAAAAATATATTTAAAAGTGGGCAAAGAAAATATACAAATATCCTCCTGTTCAACACAGCTATTCATCAGGGAAATGCAAATTGAAATCATGAATGACATACCACTTTACACATTCTAGGATGACTATTATCAAAGAAAAAAATAATTAATAACAATTGCTGATGAGGATGTGGTGAAATTTGAACTCATACAATGATGGTGATAATGTAAAATTTGAAAAATCATTTTGGAAAAACCTGACACTGCAAATGTTTGATGTAGAATTACCATATGACCTAGCAATTCTATTCCTAGGTCTATACCCAAGAGAAATGAAAATATGTGTCTGCAAAAAAGCTTGTGCATGATTGTTTGGAGCAGTAGCATCGATAATAGCCAGAAGGTGGAAACAACTCAAATGTTCATCATGTAATAAAATGTGGTATATAGATAAAATGGAAAGTTCAATGATAAAAAGAAATGAAGTATTTTTATATGTTGCAACTTATACATGTTTCATCTTGAAAACACACTTAGTGCAGGAAACCAGAAATAAAGAACCACATATATAATTCCATTTGTATGAAAAGTTGTACTACTATGATCTATTTTATTTGTTAGTGGTGAGAAGGTTGTGATCAGAGTGGGAAGGTCCTTTCTTAGGAGAAGTTTTTCTAACCACCCATCTAAAGTAGCTACTCAATTGTCTCTGAACATTCTTCAGTTTTAATATTTTGCATAGAACCAGTTAAAATAGGATTTTTTTCCTTATTTATTTCTACTTTATTGTCTTAACAATGAAAAGTAATTTATGCGAGCAAAGACCTGGTCTCTTGGTATTCACAGCTGCATCTTTAGGACCAAGGCTGATTCCAGGAATAGAGTCAGTTATTTAAATATTTGTCACTTGAAAACATTCATCATAAGGCTATGATAGAATAAAAAATTATTGAACAGCTATTTCCCTTTTCTGCTACTGGTACTTTGTTCTTTAAAAAAAACCTTATTTATTCAAACTGACAAAATTGTATATATTTGTGACATCTAACATGATGTCTTTAAATATTTGTACATTGTGAAATGACTAAGTTGAGTTAATTAGCACATGCATTATCTCACATGCTTAGTTCTTTGTGATAAGAACATTGGAAATCTACTGTTAGTGATTTTCAAGTATACATTATATTGTTATTAACTATAGTCATCATGTTGTACAATGGGTACTGGTACTTTGAATGCACTATATTGTGTAATCTTTACATCAGACCTGGGAGATCAGTAGTATTATTCTCATTTTTAGAGAGGTTACCACATTGTCTGTACCAGAGCAGAATTCCAGTTGACATTTTTCTTCCTACAAATGCCATGTCTTTAATGTTTACATTATACTACAGCCAATGCAGAAGCAAGTACTATTGAGTTTTAAGAATGTCAGAGGATGCTTCAAGAAAGAGGGATGTTTTGGGGATTTTGAATAACAGGAAGAATTTTGTCTAGGTGATGGGACAGGAAAGCACAGAGCTTGTAGAAAGCCATGAGTGGCTCTAGTTGGCAGGAGTCCAGAAGGAGCTACATTCTGAGAAGAGGTTTGGAGAATAAGACACATATTATGATTAATTCTATCCTTTTTTGCAAAAATGACTGAGCCAGGCCTCTTGTCCCTTTTTATAAGGGCACTTTTAAGGGCACCATTCATGAGGGCTCTACACTTATGATCTAATGACCTGCCAAAGGTCCCACTTCCAAATAATATCACATTGGCGATTAGGCTTCAACATAGGAATTTGGGAGCACATCTCTGGTCTCTGTCGCCTTCAGATTCATTCTAGATCACAGCAAAGGTCCTAATATTCACCAGCCACATTCATACTTTTCTGTTTCTGTGCCAGATCTTTTAACATTACTTTTGCCTTGAGATCCTAGCTTCAGCCATGTTTGTCCTCTGTCAATATTCTGTCTTTCCAGGCGCCTCTGAATACATCTTCCAATAATTCATTGTGCTGTGATATCAGGTATAATCTCTTCTTCATCATTATTTAAAAACCTACTAATTTTAGCTTTTTCTGAAATCAGTTATTGAGAAAAGTTTCTCCATTATTCCTGTGGTATTTTCTCTTAAGTTTTGTCTTGCTTTTTAATTTTGGATTATACTAGAAATTTGTTCATGTGGTGCATATTAATTTATATACTGGCTAATCTCTTTGTTTAGAATCTTCCTGAAGTAAAGTCGATGATTTTGAAGTAAATGATAATGATTATGTGCTTATCATTTGCATTTTCTGTGTTACTCAAACATGCCTGTATGATGCCATGAAATTATCTCTATTACTTAGCACTAGACTTAAGTCAAAGTAGAGGCTCAAATAACTCTAATATACTGGAAAACCTACTTGTTAATATATAAAAGTCATATATCTGTTATGTCTTCACAGAAACTTTATTTTTGACCATTACTTTGTCTTCCTAAATTGTACCTAAGAAAAAGATTTCATTTTCACTTTTATTAAACATCTACTCAATCTAAAAGTATGTTTTTTGTCCCGTATGGAAAGCAAAAAGGACTAAGATACTATTTGGCTTCAAGTATCTGTCAATTTTAAGGATAAGGCAAGAATACTTAGAGGTAATTACAGGTAAGAAAAACTGCAATTAGAGGCATACAAAATGTGCTGTGGAATTCAAAGTAAGGAGAAATCATATCAGATTAAAAGTTAAAAGAAGGATTTAATAGAATAGTTGACATGTCATTCAGGCAGTGTAGTGGAAATTGCTAGTTGTCTACCTGAATATCCACAGCCTCCTCTTCCTTCTTAGTAACAGAATTCTGACTTTTGGCTGAGCACATTGATGCAAGGAAAAAAAACTTTATTTCCTAGCCTTCCTTAAAGCAAGGTGCAACCATGCAACTAAGCACTGGCCAGTGAACTTTCAGCAAAAGTGTTGTATGTGATTTCTGTGACTGTCACTTAAAGGTAATAGACTTGAAAAAAGAAATATCTTTTTACTATTCTGCCTTTTGACTCATAACTCAAATTTAGTGACTGGAGTTCCACAAACTATCTTTAATCATTAGGTTACATGAAGATGGAAATTTTGTGCTATGCTGATAAATCAGAAAGACCGAGTTGTATTCTTATGAAAACATGGAATAGACTTTCTACATCCAGATTTATTTTAAACAAGAATAAAATAAACTTCTAATGTATGAAGCCTTTATTATTCAGGGATATTCCAGTCTATACTGTTAAAATAGACCCTAATCTACAAACCCTGGAGGGCTTCACTAAAGTGAGGCAATACAAAGGAAATGGTACTTTATTGGGAAATTTTATAATTTTATCTTTATTCTCATTTTGCTAATTTCTGTGAAGACTCTGGTAATATTTTTTGGGGCCCCTTTTCCTTCCAATAACTCTTCAACATCAACAAAGTTCATTGAGCTCAGGGAACAAGGGTGTGGGCTCTCAAGACAGACTGTATGCTAGGATTCCACCATCGCCTGCCATGAGCTGTGTGACTTTGAGCAATTTTTTAACATTCTTCATTTCCTGACTTGCCAAATTTAGACAGTCGTAAATAGGGTTTTTGTGAAGATTAAATTAGTAAAGCATGTAAAGGAAAACTCATGGAACTTAAAAAAGAACAAAATCATGAAATTCACAGTAACCTGGATGGAATTAGAGTCTACAATACTGAGTGGTCTTTCACAGAAACAAAGAGCTAAGTATCATATGTTCTCACTCATAAGTGAACCTTGAACAACCACTGCAATATTATAAGAAAAGGATTGACTGCAGTGGGAAACTGCAGAGAGGAGGTAGGGCGGGGAGGTGGGATTGACAGTAGTGGAAATCTGCCTGGGGAAGGGGGACACACCGAATCAACAAGGGTACCTGCACAGTGAATATTTGTATACCTAACCCTGAAATGTACCCCACAATTTTAAAATAAAAAAAAAAAATTAAGTTTTAAAAAAAAGAGAAACACTCATGGAACAGTAACAGGCTCATAGTAAGTGCTCAGTAAATGCTAGGGAATAATGAGATTATTAATTCAAGAATGGCTTGTTAAGTGTTAGTCGTGTGTTGAGGTTTATGTTCAACTTGAGGATAAAGAGTTATCAATCACATTCATTACTCTCAAGAAGTTCACATGGTAATGCTCGGTGGGAAAAAAAAACCATATATATGTATGCATTTTGGGTGATGATTTTTCTTGTGGTACCATGTCCTGTGAGCCACATCAAGCCAGTCTGCATTACAGAACAATGTTATACAACTCAGTAATCCTTCCATGTCAAGAATAAATGCTCTTGCATGGTGAACAGGAAGATCAATGTGATAATACAAAATTTTCCCCCACAAAAAGAAAAATATTTGAGAGACTGGCGCTCAATATCTTCAGATTAATGATAACCTTTAGGGAGACCTGAAAATTAGTAATGACCGAGTAAACATATCTAATATTACCACAATTTGTACAAATACCAAATTAAATTTTAAAAGCTTTTTAAACAAAATTTTGCACCATGAAAAAAATGACAAAGTAATTTTCACATGACTCCTACTGCCTATTCATATGGTTATACTGAGAGATACTTCCTTTATTGTTCACTAGTCTTTTCACCATCTCTCTCTTCTACTTGGAACTATTAAAGTAAGTTGCCAAATTATTATGAGTCCATTGTTTAGAAATTGAACCTTATATATACATTGAGCCTACCTAACTCACCATGTGCCCTTATGTAGCAGTAATAAACAGTGACTCCAATATTGTATGCCATGCTCTTTCAGGAGAAATTCATAGCGGGTTCTAACTTGAGATGAGAAACAATGTTCCACTTCTGTCATCCCTTCCAAAACACACTCCTCAATCACTGGGAATGATTATTAGGATTTAGATAAAGAGTTCCATCCATCTGGGGCTTGTATAAAGGACAATAGGACTAGAAAATGGAGTCCTCAGAGGTTCTCGGTTCTACATCAGCTCTTAATTACATTTCTTAAAGGGCCCTGAGAGTAAGTTACTTATTTTCAATTCTTCTCTCTTGGCCTGGTCTTGTGGCCACAGATTGTCTCCCTCTTAGGACATTGCCCTGTGAAACTAATCTTATTCTTTGGTCTCCAGTCCCTAAATCAAGTATATAGCCCTTTGGAGAGTGGTTTTCAACATTGTTTGGTTTTCACTATGACCAACAGTAATAAAAGCATTTGAAATCTTACTTAAATAAATATATACCTATACATATACATAACTGAAACAAAACTTTTATGAACCAAAACTCATTCTACTATGTAATATGCACATTGACATTTTTCATTCCATTCTATTCTATTAGCTGAAGAACTCAAATCACTTTATAAAAAAGATACCTGCACACGTATGTTTATCGCAACGTTGTTCACAATAGCAAGAACCTGGAAACAACCATTTTCCCCATCAAAAGAGGACTGGATTTTAAAAATGTGGTACATATACATGATGGAATACTACGCAGCCATAAAAAAGAACAAAATCATGAATTTCACAGCAACCTGGATGGAACTAGAGTCTATAATACTGAGTGACCTCTCACAGAAACAAAGATCCGAGTATCACATGTTCTCACTCATATAATGGACCTTGAGCATCCAATGTAATACTATAATAAAATGACTGACGGTACTGGGAAACTATGGAGGGGGGAGGGAGATGGGATTAACAGTAGCAAATATCTGTCTGGGGATGGGGAAACACCTCTTATCAACAGGGTGCCTGAATGAAACGTAATTGTACACCTAACCCTTAACTGTACCCCACAAAACCATAATAAAAAATATTGATTATGAAAAAAAAAAGAAAATGTTAGTCATAGTTCATTAAATTAATTTTATGACTGATTTACAGATTATACCACACAATTTGAGGAACTCTGCTTTGAAGCTTTCAAACATGTCTTTATAATAAAAGTTAAGAAAAAATAGCTTAAAGCTAACACAAAAAAATTCAAACCATCTAAAATATCACGGTACTGGACATTTAGTTTACTTTGACTATATAGGCTTGGAAGCTTCTTCCTATGGAAAACTCTCCACCTCATAAAACTTGGAGAGACAAGGGCTCTTTCCACTACAAAATTCCCACTGTCCAGATATCCTCTCTCTTGACCCTAGAAATGAAGAATGAGCATATGACCCATCTAGGCCCTTGGCATGAAGAGGAAATTTATTCTGGAGGTATAAATAAACATTGACTGCATTGATGATGATACAACAGGGTACACTGTCCTTTGCCAAAGGGTCCTGAATGCCAGATGCTACACCCAGTTCCCAGCAGGAGAGATGACAGTGTCTGTATCCCTATGGTGCTTGGTGCTGTGATTTTAGCTGTAGTCACTGTGCCCAGCTTTATTTCATTCTTATCTTGCCCATGTCTGATTCTTCAGCCTTTCTAGTTATTCCCTTCTGTTTAATTCTGCCAAGGATAAGTTGATTTCTCTGGTTTGCAGTCAGTTGTAATCTGTCTACCTAAGGCCTAATTAAACATTAGGGATTTTAGCTCTGCTTTATGCAAAAGAAGACTATCTTGAAGATTCCTTGCAAAATCTGCATTAGAGTCCAGTGAGCGTAAGGATGTAGAATGCTGAGAGGTGAAAGTTTGATTAGGAATTTGATAGAATGGCTTTCTGGTAAGACAGTATGTACACAGAGGAGGAATTCATCCTGGGCTTCTCCCACTTCCCATTCTGAAATGGCCTTCTCATTATATTCCTTCTATTGGCAAAAAACCCTGTTTTGGGTTGGGGCACCAAAAGACCAAGAATCAGTGGGGAAAATAAAAGAAGGCAGTCAAAAGCAATGAAAAGGAAAGGATTCCTCATTAGATCGTTGAGGATTAAAAGCAAGTCATTATGGCCACTCCCTTTCACATGCAAGAGGTCAGTCCTGGGTATGTATGAGAAAGGAACAATTTGTGAAGCAAAAAAGCATCTACTGCTATGAGCAGTCATCTAAAGACCAGCATAAAGAAGCATGTGTTTTTCATTACAAATATCATCATTATTATTATTTGTTAATAGACTATAAGATATAATTTCTTTCCAAGTCAAGGGCTAGATGGTCAGTGTAAATTATCCTGGTCAATTCACCCACATGGTAATTAAACTTCTGCACAGTTTCCAGTCAAGAAGATTGAAACAAAGGGTTGTCAAATGTAAATATTCAGATTTGTTGAGGCAAATGCTCATTAAGTTCCATTGTTGCTTTCTTCTTGGTAACATTATGCTTTGACATTTCACCAGTCCTCATTGCACAAGAGATTTCAGACTGTTTTGTGTATAAATCCAGGACAGTTATGTTAAAAACTTTAACTCATGCGTGAAATGTCACCCGCCTACCAAATCTGCACCAGATTAACACCCACATGTAAATGTGATGACTTTATGATTGCTTCTAAGTCAAGCGGGCATGTATTCTTATAGCGAATAAGCACTTGTGAAATATCTAGTGAAACAAACATGAAATATCAGTAAATTAACAAAAAAGAAAATAAAAGTGCAGCAAAACATTTTATTTAGATGTTGATTAATTTATCTTAAGCAGTGAACATATGTACATAAGTAATGTAAATTTTGTTTTAATATCAATTTTGATATTTTAAACATTTGGAAATTGATATTTATAAGCATTGAGCTCATAAATTTTTATTTAAAAATACAATCTTAAAAATTTTTCTTCTATTTACCTG
>NW_007251199.1:108790-112307 GCF_000164805.1 Carlito syrichta | reverse complement strand
TTCTTTTTTTTTTTTTTTTTTTTTTTTTTTTGAATTGGAGTCTCACTCTGTCGCCCAAACTAAAGTGCAGTGGCCGCTCCCGGCCACCGCAGCCTCGGCCTGCTGGGCTCCGGCGATCCTTCCACCTCAGCCTTCCGAGTAGCCGGAATTACAGGCATGCGCCACCACGCCCAGCTGATTTTTTTGATTTATTGTAGAGATGAGGTCTCGCTACCCAGGCGGGTCTCGAACCCGCGGGCTCAGGCAATTCACTCACCTCAGCCTCCCAAAGGCGCGGGATTACAGGCTGAGCCACCGAGCCCGGCTGGGCATGTATTCTTATAGCGAATAAGCACTTGTGAAATATCTAGTGAAACAAACATGAAATATCAGTAAATTAACAAAAAAGAAAATAAAAGTGCAGCAAAACATTTTATTTAGATGTTGATTAATTTATCTTAAGCAGTGAACATATGTACATAAGTAATGTAAATTTTGTTTTAATATCAATTTTGATATTTTAAACATTTGGAAATTGATATTTATAAGCATTGAGCTCATAAATTTTTATTTAAAAATACAATCTTAAAAATTTTTCTTCTATTTACCTGTATTATGACAATGAGAAATAGATGTAGGGCACAGAGGTTGTCCACAGAATTTTTCTGCAATAGGGATTTTATACAATGTAATTAAATGATTAACAGATATTGCCTGTGGTTTCAGACTGAATTTGACTAAGGCTGGATTGCCTACATTTCCAAGTTCTGAGATGTGAAGAGAAGGATCTTTGGGGGCATCATCTAGCTTATTCAATAAAGTATCAATGTGTTGGAAACAACACTTCTTGCTTGTGACCCATACACAATCATGTGTCATTTAATGATGGGAGTATATTCTGAGAAATGCATTGCTGAGTGTTTTCATCCCTGTGTGAACTTCCTGAGGATGTCTGCGCCAAAGTTAGTTTCCAGAGCTGACAGATAATTATTCACATTATCAAGAAGAAGAAAAATATATGTGTACGTGTCAAAGTAAGGAGAAGTAATTTTAATTTTTGACTCAACTTATTAAAAATAATTGAAAATAATGTACAACAATGTGAAGATTCTAATATCTTATTTATTTTATCATGAATTTCTAAGTCCTATCTTATTTAGGAATAGTAACCCCAAAATCTTAGTGTGTTTAGAATCAAGAAAAATAGAAAGTGAGATGAAATCTATTTCCAGATGAGATGTAAGTTAACGTTGGGAACTATTTCAGATTATTAATTACCTGTGTGGCTGTGGCAGACCCAATGAAGCTGGATCTGCTTTTCCTCATCTGGTAGCCCTGAGCCAGATGACGTGATCCTAATGCCTAGAATGACTAAACATCTGGTAGCACAGAAAGCAAGGATCGATATATTCACAAGAAGCTTATGATATGCTAGGCAGTATTGTTCTTTATCTATATTATTTCACCTAATGTGCACAGTAGCCCTTAGTGGTAGGTGGTTAAAGTAAAATACAAAGAGGCCAAGCCACTTTGCCATACCACTCTAAGCCCGGGTGAAAACTAAGTGAAACTCCTGAGCCTGTGCTTGGCTCACTTTTATACTTTGGTATGAGAAAAATCATAAAGGCTCATTTCAAATATCACTTCCTTTAGAAATATTTATCCAACTTTCTTAAAAAAAACTAATTCTTTTTTTAGCTGCTCAATACATTTTGTCCTTTCTCTCATTATATAAACTATTAAACTAGTTACCCCATGTTCACTTCCCTTTCCTGCAAAAGGAGACTGTGATATTTCCTACTGTATCCTCAGAATCCATCAATATCTCATATATAGTAGTTACTGAATATATCCATTAAATAAATGAATAAAATATTTAACAAATGTACATGGAACAACCCCTTTGGGTCCCCGCTCACTGTGAGAGCTTTTCTGTCCTCCCAATAAACCCCGCTTTAAAAAACACATACACATGGAAATAAAAGCCAGTAGGTTTACCATGAATATGAACAAGACAAGACTTCCCATTACCCAACACCCCATCTTGACTCTGCTGCAGTGAGGACAGCGTACGCAAGAACTGGATTGAGCATTGTTATGAGGAGTCTAACATGGTCGAATGTGGCCAGTCCAAAACATACGTGTATAAAATTGTATATACTGCTCAGTGACAGTACAGTTGTGTTCCTCTTCTTAAGAGCTGCCTGATGCAGGAAGACATGGTCAATCTGATTGCTTCCGTGTCCATATCCTGATAGGTGTAGAATTCTTTCTAATACAGATAAAAGACTTGCTTGGAAATGTCTCCACTTGCTGAAAAAAATGGTCTATCAATGTCAAGTGCCTCTTATTAATTTTGTTAGAGGTTATCCCATCTTGTAAATGTGCCTTCTTCAAAAAAAGTAGATCTTCCCCCAGTATACGATAACATACATCTAAGCAAAATATACAATTATGCTACTCCAATTAAAATTGCCATTACTCACAGAATTACCATTAGAGCTGATTAAAAAAACACAACATTGAATAAATGTTTAATTATATTACTTTATCATGATAACATATTTTACATAAAAACCACATTTACATGGGACGCTAAACAATACATACTACAACTTATTACAAAAATAAATTATTTAACAGCATAGTACTTCGTAGTGCTTATTAACATATTTAGAGCTACTGATAAGGAGAAAGGAGAAAAAAGATAACCTAATGGCAAACCTAAGACTGTCATTGATTCAACAAACTCATATATAATAAATAACTTTATAGACAGTATCAAAAACTAATGAGCTCTTATCTTCATTGATAATATTTCTGATCCTTCGTGAATTCTTTTCAATTTATAGAGTATATTTTTGTACATTAACTCCTTAAATCTTTATGATTTACTCCTGTGGGAGTTATATTTTTATTTTTCAGAAAAGTACATAGAGGTTCAGTGAAGTTTGGTTTCTGCTATATATATATATATTATATGTATATATTATATATTATAGATATTGTATATATATAACTGTCTTTCCATTGAATAATAACAGTAGCATAGATGATGCAGCATCATGCTGATATTCTTAAACACAAACAAAAATAAAGAGAAGAATTTTCATTAAATGCTATTTCGGAAAAGTAAAAATGAAAAAGCTAAACTTTATCACAATGCATAATTACATTGCAAAAAGAGCAGAAATAAGTGTAGGCAGTTGTGAAAATCACCCTCTCATACTACATTCAACAATGAGATTTTCACTGTGTAATTTATTGGCACAGTTTTTTACCAGCTTTTTTATTCACTCAAAGTTGACTTTCTAATTACAGAATTCTCTTTACTCTGGAAGAAAGAGTACTGACAAGCTTTTATAATTTCACTATAATGGAAGTGCTAATCTCCCTGTAGATCAATAATTAATCAGCTAAACATTCATTTTTTTTTTTTTTTTTTGAGTTGGAGTCTCACTCTGTCGCCCAGACTGGAGTGCAGTGGCCGCTCCCGGCCACCGCAGCCTCGACCTGCTGGGCTCCGGCGATCCTCCGG
>NW_007251199.1:93634-108770 GCF_000164805.1 Carlito syrichta | reverse complement strand
TTCCAAGTAGCTGGAATTACAGGCATGCGCTACACGCCCGGCTGATTTTTGAATTTATTATAGAGATGAAGTCTCGCTGCCCAGGCGGGTCTCGAACCCGCGGGCTCAGGCAATCCACTCACCTCAGCCTCCCAAAGGCGCGGGATTACAGGCTGAGCCACCGAGCCCGGCTCTAAACATTCATTTTTGTGTTTCATGACTTTGCTGAGAACACAGAGAGCTGAGTAACTCTTGAACACAATAAAAATAGTTTTGAGACAAGAAGATAAGACCATGTTAATTTATAGTGATAAAGAAATCCTGTGAATGAAGACTGCTGTTTTTGATGGAGATGAACTAACAGAAATGGATTAAACCTTTTGCCTGAAACAACTAAAAAATTCGGCAAAATATATGGAAAAAATGTTTTTCAAGACATTAGAGATCTGACAATAGAGCTCAGTGATCCCCAAGAGATGAGAAAAAAATGAGGTGAACATATAGCTATTCCAGTTTATTGACTGGAGAGAGTTTTAGGACACAGTACAAGGAGAGAGAACTAGGTAAAATCTGATAGTTTCTCTGAGTTGAAGAGATGGAACTCAGAATTCAGGGAAACCAACAAAGCTAGAGTTTGCAAGGCATAGCATCAGAGGAGAGAGTTACACAGAAAAACTCTAAATATATAGAGAGTACTATTTAAATCTTCAGCTGAGTTCAAATTAGTGTATGCATATAAGTACTAGTACCCAAAGATGGCAGATGAGCCAATCAATAGAATAAGAGGGAACAATACTCAAAGCACTCATGGGGCCAGATATATTTCCTATTCCAACCATCCAGAGTGAAAGAACTTATCATTGACAAGGCACTAGGTAGAGTAGTCAGAAAGGTTTTACCTCAGTATTAGGGCCAAATTAGCCCTACATTAATTATTACTTAAGTTCTGCCCAATAAAAAAAACCAAGTTTCCAAGTATCAAACTGTATCCATGTTTCTAAACTGCATCCCAGAAAATAGGTTGATACTTAAAGGAACTTATAACCACTATTAAGTTACATTGCAACATCTGTCATCCAATAAAAAAACACCAGAAGGAAAATAGAACTTATTTTGAGGAGACAAATTAATCCTTTGAAATTGACATAAAAATTGCATATGTAGTGGAAATAATAGAGAATGGTTAAATAATAAGTATAATTGCATGCTATGTGTTTAAGAAACTAAAAGATAGATTGAGCTTATTAAGTAAAAACATGGAAGATAAATGTTATTAATATTTATAGTAATATCAGACAGAGAAGAATCAAAAGAAAATAATATAATCAGGTCATTTAACAATAATAAATATCAGTTGATCAAGAGAACATAACAATTTTTAATGTTTATATATCTAATAACAGATTTAAAATACATGAAGCAAAACTTGATAGAATTATAAGGAGAAATAGATAAGTGCACAAATACAGTAAAATATAAACTTCAATGTGTCTCTCAATAAATTAAATGGAATATATTATTACATAATAAATTTTAGAGAGCAATTAGTAATGCAATGGGAGATTTGAATAACACTATCAATCTAGTTGACTTAACTGACATTTATAGAACACTCCTCACCCAATAGAAGAAAATACATTATTTTTAAGTACCCTTGAAACACTTACAGATCATAATCTGGGGCACAAAATGATTCTAAATACATTTCAGATGATTCAAATAAAAATGTGTTCTTTGACTATAATAGAATTAAGTTAGAAGTAATAAGAGAAAGATATCTGGAAAACCTGAAAATATTTAGAAACTACATAACATCTTAATAAATAAATCATGAATCAAAAAAAACCATAAAGTATTTTGAGTAGAATAAAATTAAAACACAGCATTTCAATCAAAATTTATAATCTGCAACCAAAGAAATACTTAGTACAAAATCGAGGCATTAATGTTCTATTTTAACAAACTAGAAGCCGGGCTTGGTGGCTCAGCCTGTAATCCCGTGCCTTTGGGAGGCCGAGGTGAGTGAATTGCCTGAGCCCGCGGGTTCGAGACCCACCTGGGCAACTTGGTGAGACCTCAACTCTACAATAAATCAAAAATTAGCCGGGAATGGTAGCGCACGCCTGTAGTTCCGGCTACTCGGAAGGCTGAGGCGGAAGGACCGCCGGAGCCCAGCAGGTCGAGGCTGCGGAGGCCGGGAGCGGCCACTGCACTCCAGTCTGGGCGACAGAGTGAGACTCCAACTCAAAAAAAAAAAAAAAAAGAAAGAAAGAAAAAAGGAAACTAGAAAAAATCCAATTAAATTTAAAATAAACAAAATAAAGAAAATAAGCTTCAGAGAGGAATTCAGGGAAACAGAAATTAAAAAAACCAGAATGAATGAAGCTAAAAGATGGTTCTTTGAAATAAATAAAATGGATAAATCCCTAGGCAGATTCATCAGGAAAAAGAGAGTAAAGAAACAAATTACTAATATTGAGAAGAAATTACACAATACAGAGTCTACAGATATTAAAAAGGCTAATGTATGTATTTTCTTATTCCCACTGCAACAAATCACCACAGCTGCCACAAACCTGGTGGTTTAAAACAACACAAATTTATTCTTTTACAGTTCTGGAGGTCAGAAGTCAGGATGGATGTCATTTTCTAGAATTAGTGTGTTGGCAGGACTACATTCTTTCTAGAGGTTCTAAAGGAGAATTGGTTCCCTTACTTTTTAAATTTTTATTTATCAGTTATAACGTTTTTGTTTTTTAATTTTAGATTCGGGATTGTGCATGAATGCTTGTTACATGGATTCAGTCTCGGTGGCCCATTCCCCAGATAATGAACACTGTTCCCCGTAGGTAGTTTCTGAACCTTAACCTCCCTCCCGCTTACTGGTGTCCCCATTGTCTATCATTTCCATCTTTATGACCATTTAGCTCCTACATATGATTGAGAACATGTGGTGTTTGGTTTTCTGAGCCAGTTCACGTAGGATGATGATCTCCAGCTCCAATCATGTTGCTGCAAAAGACATGATTTAATTCTTTTTTTTTATGGTTGTATAGTGTCCCATAGTGTATATATACACCACATTTTCATTATTCACTAATTAGCTGATGGGCATTTAGATTGAGTTCATATCTTTGCAATTATGAATTGTGCTGCAATGAACATATATAATGACCTCTGTTCCTTAGGGTTGATTCCTAGTAGTGGATAGAGGTTACTGAATTCCTTGGTTATGGCCCCCCTGTCTGTCATCAAAATGAACACTGTAGCATCTTTTAAATCTCTCTCTGAGTCTGACTCTCTTGCATCCCTCTTTCACTTATAAGGGCCAGTGTGATTGATTACATGGGGCTTATGTGGATAATCCAGAATAATCTCCCTATCTCATGAACCTTAATCACATCTGCAAAACCCACATAGTCACAGATCTGGGAACTGGAATATGGATCTTTGTTGCAATATTATTCTGCCTACCACAGTAGATAATACTATGAACAACTTTATGTCAACAATTTAGACAAAATAGACAAATTCAATTTTAAAAATTACTAAAACGCACTGAAAAAGAAATAGATAATCTAAATGAACCTATATCTATTAAAGACATTGAATATGTAGTTATAAAATATCTGGCCAAGATAACTTCCTTGATGAATTCTATCATTTAAGAAAGAAAATAATACCTATTTTACACAAACTCTTTCAGAAAATTGTGGAGGAAGTTGTGCTTCGTAACTTATTCTATGAAGGAAATATTACCCTGATACTAAAATCAGACAAAAATACTTAAAGGAAAATATGGAAAGTGGTGACCAATATTACTCATGAACAACAGTGAAAAAAATCCCTAACAAAATGTTAGCAAACTAAAAGCCAACAATACATTAAAAAGGTTATATAAGATAATCAAGTGAAGTTTATCCCAAGAATGTGAGGCTAGATTTTATATTAGAAAATTAATGAATATAATTCACAATAATTTTAGACTTAAAAAATAAATGCCTTATGATCATCTCAATAGATGCAGAAAAAGCTCTTGACAAGACCCAACATCCATTCTCAATTAAACCTTTCACCAAACTGGTTATAGATGAGAACTCCACAACTTGATTTGGAGAATTTATTTTAAAAATCTGCAGTTAACATTATACTTATAGGTGAAAAACTGAATAATATCTCTCTAATATAAGAAAAAGGCAAGGATGTCTACTCTCACCATTTTCATTCAACATTATACTGGAGGTTTTTTACTACACACTAAGAAAAAAACAAATAAATAAAGGCATTCAAATGTGAAATGAGGAAGTAAATTCAATTACTAGTGTCATGATCATCTAGATAATCTTGTGAAATGTGCCTAAAAAGATAATATAATTAATAAGTGAGTTTAGCAACAGTTCCTGGGTACACAAGCAACTTACAAAAATAAATTTTATTTTATATTAACAATGAAGAATCAGATATTGAACTGAAACTACTTATAGTAGTATCAAGAATATGAAATACATATATATCAATCTGCCAGAAACTGGGCAAAATACCTGTACTGGTATACTAAAAACTACAAAAAAATTATTGGCAGGAATTAAATAAAACTAAATAGATGAAAGATATATTATAATTTGGGATAGAAGAATTAGTATTGTTAGATGTAAATTCTGCCCAAATTGATGTATAGATTCTGAACAAAAATTCTCCCAGGATTTTTTTTTTTTAAATATAGAAATTGACAAAATGATTCTGAAAGTCAAATGAAAATGCAAAGGATATATATATTTTTTAAAAAATCCAAAACAACTGTGAAAGAGAAAATTAATAATGGAGGACTAATTATTTTTAAAACTTATTAGAAAGCAAAAGTGATAAGGACATTGAAAGTCTGGTGTATGGCAAAAAAATAGATCAATAGAACAAAATGTAGAGCACAAGGTATACCTACACATATGTGGACAACTGATTTTTTGCAATGTTGCAAAAGAAATTCAGTGTAAACTGTGTAGCTTTGCAACAAATGGTGCTGGAACAATCAGATATCCATATATTTAAAAAGATAATATGTGTATGCCTTGTATCATATAAAAATGAACTTAAAATAGATCCTAGATATAATGTTTGACCTAAAACTATTAGTTTTACAGAAGAAAGCATAGGAGAAACCCTCTGTGCCTTTAGGATAGACAAAAGTTCTCTTAAACAGAATACAAAAAAGCATGAACCATAAAAGAAGTACATGATACATAAACTCCATGAAAATGAAAAACCTCTGCTCTTTGAAAGACAATCTTGAGAGAATATTTATTATTATTATCATTATCATTTAAAAGATGTGGAGTACAATTCATGATTAGGTATACAAGTGGTCATTGTACAGGTAAAGTTTGGGCCTCCCTTTGGTTCCCAGTTTGCCTGGTTTGAGATCAGGTACCCTTATGGATATTGTGTCCCTCCTACCCCACCCCGGCAGTATCCCACTACTGCCAATCTCTTTCTTACAGTATTATGGTAAATGTGAGAATTTTTCTTTTTAAAATAGACTAGGAGAAAACTCTTGCAAATCACATAGTAATAAAGGAACAGTGTAGGGGGCAGGAGGAACCCTCTGAAAGTTTGCGAAAAATTAACTTACACAAGACAAATTAATTGGAAAAAAGATATAAAAACTGGGTGTGATGGTCCATGTTTATAGTTCCAGCTCCTTGGTAGGCTGGAGTGAAATGATGGCTTGAGCCCAGGAATTCAAGCCTGCAGTTAGCTAGGAGTGTGCCACTGTACTTCAGCCTAGGTGACACACAGAGACCCTGTCTAAACAAAAACAAAAACAAAATATATAAATGTACTTAACATGGATACATGTGAACCTTTTAATGAAGACCCAAGGATACAGAGGAAATTGTCCATTTTGAGGCTTAAGTTCAACAAAGCATGGACAATTATATAGAAATATGATTAGACAAAAAGCGTGTAATCTAATGCTAATAGACTGAGTGGGGAAACACAGCAAGGCCTGCCTGTCTGGATTCTCCTTGATCTCTCTGAGCATGCATTCCTTCTTCCTGGGTATGAAGCAGATCTCTCTGGAATGGGAGAGTTTTGTGCCCTACAATCAAACAAGGTGGGTCAGATAATTTCTTTATGGTCAATTTTCACGAAGAAAGATGGAGAGAAAGTTAGAGTAGTAATTTTAGGTTTCATGACTGGCTTTAAGAAAAAGGAGCTCTGGTTTCTATGACCCACCTTTGGGAAGAGGCATTTTAGTTTTTATGACTAGCCTCAGGGAAGAATGGGACTGAGATACAGGAGAGCAGGAGAAGGTCAAAGAAAAACTTTTTTTAAAGGCTGCTTCTGAGGCTTTCATTTTGGAATATACTTTTTTGAACTTCAACAAATTTTATCTAGAATATACAAAAATGTCTCTCAAAACTCAGTAAAATCAACTACAACAACAAAAACAAAACAATACAAAATAGACAAATGATTTAAGCAAACATTCACCAAGGAAGGTATATGATGGCAAGTAAGCACTTGGAGAGTAGCTCAACGTCATTGCTCATTAGAAAAATGAAAATTTAGAACATAATATCATTACACAGATATTAGAATGTCTGGAATGGAAAAGATTTAACATAGCACATGTTCGTGAAGACTTGGTGAAGCTGTGGAGCAACTAAGAGTGCTCATGGGAATAAAAACTGAGCACTTTGGAAAACATGTTGGTAGTTTTTTCAAAAGTTGAGTATATCCTTATCCTATGACATTATACTCCTTGATTTATTCAAGACAATTAAAGGCATGTGAACTGACAAAGATTTGTATACTAATGTTCATAGCAACTTAATTTGTAATAGGCAAGGACTGGGAAAAAACTGAAATGTCCATTGCAAAGTGAACAAATTGTATCATAGCCATTCAATGGAATACTACCTATCGACATAAAGAAATACACCATTTCTACAAACAGCACCATAGATGAGTCCAAAAATACACACGCTAAACAAAAGAAGTCAGATCAAAATAAAAGAGTGCATATCAAATGATTAGTTCATATGAAATTCTAGAACATGCAAACTAATCTATAGTAATAGAAAGTATTTCAGGATTTGTTTAGCAACAGAGTGGGGCAGATGTGGTGGGAAAAGATTACAAAATGATGAAACTTTGATGGATATGTATCTTACCTTGATTGTGGTGATTATTTCATATGGGTGTACTTACATCAAAGCTTGTTAAATTGTACACTTTATGTGTACTTTAATATTATTATACTATATCTATTTTACATCCTAATAAGTTGTTTAAAACACAGGACAATCATAAGAAGCTTACTTAAAAAACAGAACAGTCACAAGAAATGTAAAGAACACTGAAAATTGTTTAATAATAAAATTTTTATTATTACATATTATATATTAAAATATACATACATGTGTGTATATGCTGATTCTGAATTATTCACCTTGTCATAAGGTCAAAAACAAAGTAATCCATATACTAACTACTGCAAATCCTTCTGTAGTAGATACTTCCAGATGAGTATGTTGATGAGTCTGTATTTTCAATCCAGTGAATAAGCATACAATTTTCTGCTAAGTATGCAATTGAAGTCTGCATAGGAGTCAAATAGTTCATGAGAGCACATCCGAAAACAATCTACTAGCTTTGCTAAAAGTAGAAGAGGAACTACTGAAGCAAGTGAAATAGTAAATACGTAGGCTAACCTCAGCCTGGTGCTCTAAATAAATTTTTAAAAAATCACATCAGTTGAATATAAAGAATAAATTTGTATATTCCTACCCTTTTTTTCTCTCTCCAAAGCCTTATGGAGGCTGTCTTATAATACTCAAATGCATTACGAAATAATTAAGAGACTTTAAGGAAATAAAATCCTCATGACTTGTTAATCCCTTTCTCATTCTAGCTTCATAATGAATCTCAGCATCTTTAAGCTTACCCCAGCCTTCTCCTAATCCAATGTGATGAGGTATACCAAGCATAATGCCTGGAAAGAAACATGTTGAGCTATTCAGTTTCCAGTTTGCTAAATGAGGACTTTGCCTTCTCTTACATCTTCTCCCGTTCCACCATCTACCCTTGTCTTTGCCTCTGATGGCAGCACTGCCCAATTATTTGTCTTACACTCATTTTAGTATTTAACCACCTCTGGGAGATGCAAGGGCAGCCCTCAGACCTGGGTAGCAATAGAGAGATGCTAACGTGAAACTAAAATATTTTTTTTATCTCATAGCTCAGCAAATTATCTTTTAGTGAATTAAATTTTGATGAATTTGTCCATTCATCAAGATGACTTCTGGCATGTTGGTAATTTAAGGATCAATCAAGCCTGACAGTCAAGGGGTGATGAACAGCTGCAAAAGTTGAAAGGCTAAGAGAGACCAATTTACAGATATTGGGGCCTGCAGTCCTTCTATTAGAAAAGCCCCAGAACAGGTTCCATCAGGGCTATTTATTTATCTCTGAGAGCTAAAGGTACTTAAAGTATCAGGCAACTTTGCTCATTAATCTTTCTGTAGGTACTGTTTGCTGAAGAAGGACAGGCTGGAACCCTTGTTGATTCAATGAACTTTAAACTATAATGCCTCAAGAGGAACCCACATTACTCCCATTCTACCTGATTGTGCAACTGCCATTGCAGTTATGTGAGAGCAAGATTGTCATGCCATGTATGCCAGTCTTTACTCTTAGTACTGCGGTTGGAGGTTGGTGAAGAGAGAGATGCAGCCAGATAGAATTCTGTGGACTAGATAGAGATAGGAGGGAATGATGACACCATGGTTCAAATATTGAGAGAAGGGGAAAGAAGTTTCAGACAGATATTTTCCTGGTGTTAGCTTGGACTCCATGCATCAGCCAAGGAACCTCTTTTTGGTCAGTGGAAGATTCAAGTAGAATGATTATGGAGAAATGAGAGCTATAGCTCATACCTGCCAAAATTGTCTTATATGATGGACCTGAAGAAGATGCACCTGTTGACCATAGTTTCATATCTTTGATCTACCAGCTTTGGGCCCTTTTATTTGTCATGTAGCCTCTCTAAACCCTAGCCTGCTGTTGGAATAGCCACAATGACAGAAAGAGGGATAAAAGCCATTATAATGGAGACAGTATGCTGATCTAAATCCTGGAGAGAGTTAGAATATGACAGTTTTGTCCCAAAGAAATGAGTGATAGACTTGACGACAAAGCTCTGGAGGTACCCCGCAACTTACAGTGCTCTCTGCATTTGATATTGGCCTGGAAGTGGGTACTGTGTCAAACTATGTAAGTATCTGGAATTTTTGAAAAGGGTCCACCAAAAGAAGAATAAGAATTATGATGCTTTAGTCTTATATCATGTGACATTGGAAGACAGAGGACAGGAAGATCTGAGTGTGCAGAGCTGAAGATGATTCATAGCATGGGTTTGAGTTGGGCAACCTTGGCTAATCTGGGTATGAAATTCAACATACAGATATACTGAGGCTAGATGTTAGGGTGCTTAGGGGTCAAGAGCAGATGTAGAAATTTTTTTAGTCCATGTGATCTTTGGTCCACCTGGACATGTTATGTACAATGTCATTATGTCCGGTGGGCATCGTCCAAAGCCCAGATTCTGTATACTTAATAAAGCCAGAGATTCATCAGTATCATGCCAAGGCACAGGTAGAGTGTCAGAAATAAGTTTTCCTGGTAAGATGAGACTTAATTAAGTAACATTTTATCTATAGCCCTGTCCATGATGGTGCTGAATTTTATGAGGCATTCCAGTGCTTAACCTTTGGCCAATTATATGGCCACATGACAGCAGTCAAATCTAACTCTGCTTCTACTGCCCCCAGGAAGTCCTCTGATCTGAGATTATTCCAGCATGTCATTGCTGAGAAGGGTGTCCCTTGTTCTGATTTTTTGGAGAAGAGTGCTAGTCACCACTCTTATTTCAGTTATCAGTTTATTGGAAAAGGCCTATAGGATCTGGTATTTACTCTTTCTTAGAGATGCATAGATGAGAAGGAGTAGCAGGTGCTCTCCATTTGGATGTCTTTCATCAGAAAAATAATTACATGATCAAATTTATAGTTCTATTCGTGATATTTCTACATTGAAAAAGGTCCAGATTAGGCTTTTTGGAATCTTTCTGTGAGTTCAGAAGTTAATTGTAAAGAGTGGGCAAGTTTTTCCTGTTGGCAGACATCAGACATTCCTTGTGTGTAGTCATTAGGTTTTCATTTGATACTACACTATGCAGCTCATGGACATCAAGGATTCAATGAACCAAAATTTGTATGTGCCTCCTGTAGCAAATCAGGACATGCATATAATGACTTAGAAAACAATATCTCTTTGAAGTATGTGGCCTGGATTTGTGGATTTGGAGGCCATGTTGCTACAATATTTCCTATATCTGAAAAGATCTGTTTATTTAGTTTAGCTTTTATTGTAAATGTATTTTTAAATCTGCTATATAATACACATAAGCAATTTAGTATTGCAAGATGCATAAAACTGATGTGGATTTTGAATTATATAGTTTCATGTTAAATAAAATTTACATTCTATAGACATGTAACACTGTAATAATGCTACTAGGATCCAGAACCAAAACACCTCCACAATAGATAAAATCAACTTGCATATATTTAGGGGAACATATAGAGTATATGCAACCATAAAAGAAAATGAAGAGATGAAGAGGATGTCTGCATAATGATAGATTTTAATCATCAGGATACATTAAGTGGAAAATGCAAGGTGTGGCACTGTGTATAGCAAGCTGAGTTTTGTAAAATAAAAAAAGAATAAAATATAAATATATTTGTATTTCTTATATTTTCAGGAAGAAACGTTGGAAGGATGAACTGAAAACATAAAACGTATTACTATACATGCACTATTCAATGAGAGTGAAAAGGATAAGATGGAAATCAGATGTTTCTGAGTATGTCTTTTCCTTAGTTCCATTTTTAAGTCTAATGTTTTACATATGTAAAATTTGATATATAGTTTAAAAAGAAAATAAAAAAGCATTTGTCAATAAATGGAGGCTGCTGCACAAAGTACTCACATTGAAAGCTGATTATTGAGGAAAAATAAATAAGCATTTATCTCACTTTCTTGTGCAAACTCCATTTCAGAATACAGTTCTTGTTAATGAAAGAAAATTCTTCTTATATAAAAATGTCAGATTATAATGTAGATAGAATAAAATAAGAAATAATCATTTTTCAATCCTATGAAATAGTAGATTCAGGCAAGGACCTGCTAATGTATGCTTAAATAATTGAGTGAAAGATGAATAGAAACCGAACATTTCCAAAGGGCCCAAGCACCACTTCCTGGTACTTGTGAAGTAGCACACTACAAGGGAAAAATCATAACCAGACATTATCACCTGAAACCTGTAGTCAGGTTTATCATCATTAGTAGCAATGTATTACCTAATTCACAACAAGTAAATATCAGGTGTATCCTGATATCATATGACATAAGTACATAGTATCACCTATGAAGTATCCTTGCCAAAATGTTTAACCTGAGTCTCATCAGTCTGTAGGTCTAATTACCAGTTTACATGAAATACAGGGAACAGAGGAGCATGTTAAATGAGCTCAGGTAGATGTGATCAGACCAGTGCAGAGGGTGAGACACTCTAAAAGACCACTGGTCTAATCTCTCTAAGTAAATCTTGGGAAAAGAAAAAGAGGTTGTGATAACAACTGTTCTAGGTTAAAGGATACTTAGACTTTGGAGCTTGAATTGATTCTGATTTGGACAAACAAACTCTAAAGTACATTTGGAAAGAGACTAGATACAGACTGTTGGAAGATATTTAAAATTATTGATTTCATTAGAACTGATCATGGTATTGTGATTAGGTAGGGAAATGGTTTTATTTCAGAGTTACACCCTGAGGTATTTGAGGGAGAAATGCCATGTTGTCTGCAATTCATTTAAAATACCTTTAAAAAAAACCCAATTAAATATAATGTTAACAATCATTAAATCAATATGATGAGTATGTGGTGGGAGTGGGTGGATATTTTATTATTTCTGCCATTTTGTATATTTAAAATGTTTTACTTATTAAAAAGTCAAAAAATAGCATCAACACAAACTAACAGCAATTGGCATGGATTCCTTGGGCCTCTTTCTGCTTCTTGATGGCCAGGAGAGAGCAAGAGCTAAAGTAGCTGCTTTAAATCCGTAAGTGGAAACCACAAGTTGGTGGAGTCGTGACTGCCCTGGGCCACCAGCACTAAGCCACCTGCCTAGGAAAAATAATTATTATAATTAAGTCACTGTAAAAAAATTTTAATGTAAAAATTGTAAATTTGTGGAACATATTGAGATGGGATTTATACTCTATACTCAGAAATCCCACTACCCACTCCCACACCTTCCAAACTAAATCTTAGACCTTGTGGGACATGCAAGAGTGGGGGCCCATGAACAATTTGCCACAACGCTTGGAGCATTGTTAATTTCTAACAAAAGTTGCCAAAGAGTTTCTTTAATTTACGTCACTAATGATCAAGTGAACTGCTTCCATGTAGGTAGCTCATAAAGAAAGAAATGAGGCTGCCCTGAGGACTCAGAGTCAGTGACAAAACTTTACATAAATATCTTTTCCAAACAGTAAACTTCACTAAAATGGAGGAAAAGGAAATTGTGCTAACGAAAAGTATCTGGATGAAAGAAAGCTGTTTTCAAAAAACATGAATGAAATACATGTACAAAATATCTTCTTGGCAGGATCCTGATTGGCTTACATTTCTAGGCATCATTTGTACTGATTGGTAGAAATGATAGTTAAATGTTTTATTTGTTTCAGAATTGTTCCCAAGACCATTATTATAGGATCCCTTATTTAGTGCTATGAATTTTTTATATTTTAAAAAGTGTTTGATGTATCTGACATGTAATAATGTTAATAGCTCCCAACTCTCTCAAACTACATGCCTCATCTTTAATGTTGAGTTTGCTTCATAAGTCCTTGTGTGGAATAATATGCTGGGCAATAATTATTAATTAATACAAATAAACATTAGATTATAGGAAGAGTAAGCTTCCCATCAAGACCCAAGTTATTGTCAGATCCTGAGAGCAGTGATTAAAAACTGAGCAGGGCTCTGTTCCTAGGAGAATTATAAGGGGGATGAGTCCTGTATCCAGCATTTTCACCCTCATTTTTAGAGCCATCCAACTCCTTCACATATTCCACTTTACTTCTACTCCCTTTCCCAAACTCCAAGTGCAGTCTGGGTACTCAAAGCTTCTTAGTCCATTACAAGTACCCATTGTAATGTTTTGGCACCAAGGTAGCATCATTTGGAATCTTTCTGACTCTCTTGCTCATTACCCAAACCTCTTATAATCCAAATGGTGATTGCTGTAGAATTGCATCAAAAGTCTTCTGAAGATAAGATAACCCAGAGTCAGAATTCTTAGGTCAAAGTGGTGCAATCTTGTGAGCATAAAATGGGTCAGTGTCTGTCATATGTTTCTATTTGCTCAGCCTTACTTTGATCTGCTCACTAAACAACTCATCCTCAACAGAACTGAGGATGCAGAGAGGACTGAAAGTGGTTAGACAGAAAAGTCAAATCCAAAATGGAGAAGGTTAAGGAGAGCAAATGTATATTAAAAATAAACTTTTCTTTTGCATTGATTTTCATTTTGTCACGATATTTTTAGTTTCACATAACATTAAAGTAAAGCATAAGATTTCTATATTTCCCACAGAGGAAGCTGAGAAATATTGCACTGCCCCTGGTCAAGAGTGGTGTTAACAGAAAAGTCTGGACTATTTGCATGTGCTTATTTCTTTTTATTTCAGTTAAATGACAAATTTTTGCTCACTTGCAACTAACTCTTGCTGTCTCTTTCTCATTTCACAGTATTTAACTGTTATACACAAAAATTGTATCCATTTTATTTTGCTGTCTTTGGTAGTATTTTAATACAAAATTTCCAGATAAAATAGCAACAGACACATGGGTTGATACAGGAATACACACAATACTGTTAAGTGTCACAAGATTTTCATTAATTCCCTCTTCTATGGTGAGATTTCAGGCGTGTAATTGGTACAGAACAGTGTGAATTTTGGCAACAGACTTGTAGTACTTAATAAACCAAATTGTCTCACATTTATGGTGCCAAATATATTCTAGAACTCATTTATGTCAATAGTTGCTAAATATTTAGTCTCATGCTTTGAGATGTTAGACTGTCCATAGTAAGAAAAATAACTGTGGCACAATATATTTTTCATTAAGTTAATTTTATTCATTTAAAAACCCTTTGTTAGTATGATATACACTTCCTTTTTAATGTTGAAATAAACCTTCCCTTTAAAAAACAATGGTGACAGTAGATGCTCAGGGTTGTAATGTATGTCTAATGTTGCTAAGGTAGCAAAATTTTAAAATGGCAAACCTATGTCTCTTTATTCACTTTTTTCCATGGGGAGGTCAGATTTTACTCATATCAGAAATCCAAAAGTCTGAGACCAACTGCTCCATGTTCTATTTTGTGCTTCAAGTGTTGTACCTAGGATGTGACTGAATTAGACTAGAATACAGAGAGAAAATAGTAAAATGTCAGAGATGCTTTTCAAGTTGTGAACTACTTGATATTAACACCCTTTTTTAACTAATAAATTTCTGAATTGAAAAGAATAGAGGTACTGAGTCAATTTAGAAAGTGTTTTTTTCATCTATACAAATGGGTTTCAAGAGCCTATGTTCCTTAGGGTTCTTCACTGTGACTTCAGAGTAATCATTTTCAAATTAATAAACCGGAGTCTGTCTTTAGAATTATCCATTTTTTCTTTTATTAGGTAATCTGAGACTAACTAGAATTCGGCTGTGGAATATAAGACAGAATGGAGAAAAGGCTGACAATGAGATAATGCTTAATTATTTCAATACATGCAATTAACCATTTATACACACTTAAAAACAGAAATCTCGGATGGTGGCATCTGTTGGAAAAAAATTGTAATTCAAACCTTCTCTTTTTTATATTTAGCACAATTTTATATGTGCATAAAATTTTATAATTATTCTCTTTATTTACTTGTTACCTCTCCACTCCAAGTGCCTTTTAGAATCCTTAGTTTGAAGTCCTGATAATTGCTTAAATGACTTAACTGGGGGGGGGG
>NW_007251199.1:80307-93614 GCF_000164805.1 Carlito syrichta | reverse complement strand
GGGGGGGGGGGGGGGGGGGGGGAATCGTGTTATTTTTAAGGACACAGAATAATCGGCATTTACACTTTGTTTTATTTTATTTTATTTTTTTTGAGTCGAGGTCTCACTCTGTTCCCCAGGTTGGAGTGCAATGGCACGATCACATGCAGTGTGATCCCCCCCCCGCACCCCGCCCCCTTTTCTCTTGTGTCTCATTCTTTCCATTCTGTAGTTTACTCCCCACTCATTGTTGATTCGATGAATGGCCTCTGGTGTATCACTATTCTACCTTACCAGCCTCGCCAGGGCCCCTGCACAGCCAGGGTCCTCTGTGACTCCAAGCCTTTCGGATCCTGGCTTTCCCTCTAAGGGACTGTCCTGTTCCCGGCCAGATGCCCCGGCCGCGGGCCGCGTCCTTCGGGTGCGAGCTGGCCCCGAAGCACACATATCGGGGTGGCGGGACGCGCGCCCAGGGAGGAGCCGGCGGGAGGGCTCAGGCTGTTCCAGCTTCGTGAGCCCGGGGCTAGGGCTGGCCCGGAGCCCAGAGGCAGGAGGCAAGCGGGCAACACCCCCGCCGCGGCTCGGGGAAGAGAGACATCAGCCCAAGCGAGGACACTCGGAGCCCGAGCTGCTGCTGCGGTTGGGACAGCTCCTTCCAGCGGGCGCGGTGGCCCCCGGGAGCAGCTCTCCGGAACCCGGTGCGTCCAGGGGCACTCCCGGGACTGAGAGGGGTTGGGACAGTGTTGCAGAGCCCTGAAGGAGAGCCTGCGTGGTTTCTGGCGGTAGAGCCAGCCAACCGCTGAGCTTTCAGTCACCGCCACCCCAGCTTCCCCGGCTGGCATTCAGCCTCCAGGTCACAGGCGCGGGGGGGGGGGGGGGAGGACTCTCCCAGGGAGACGAGCATCTGAACCTGGCCCAACCTAGTGGGGTTTGCTTGAGGTCGCAGAGGCATGGAGGACTGACCCAGCCCGGACGGGAACGGGGCTGGAAAGTCCCGGAGCGCCAGGCAAGCCCGGGACCGCCGTCAGGGGCGGAGCGGGGTGTGGGGGGCGGGTGCTGTGAGCGGCTGCTAGATTCCGAGGCCCTCGCGGGGGCCTGTGTTGGTTTCTCATCGGAACCAGGAGCTTTCTGCTCTACAGCTACCTGGTGTCCCGGCCTTATCTCCAGAATCCCTTGGGGCGACCTTCTCGGTGCAAACCTCTGATTCTGTTTGGCAGGATCTCCCCGGAAAAGCTGTCAAGAACTGCAGGTGTTAGCCCTGGACAGGGAGGACCTGCGGGCTCCGTGGAGAGCTGCGCCTGGGGAGAAGGACGCTGGTAGGACTAAAATCAGGACTGCCTTCTGGCTCTGTGACCCCATGCTCCTGTCATGGCTAACAGGACTAGGGGCTGGAATCGTCTTCCTGCACTTCGTGCAGAAACTCTTGTTCCCTTACTTTTGGGACGACTTTTGGTTCCTGCTGAAGGTGGTGCGCCATGGAATTCGGCTGGAGATGTACAAGCAGAGAGGGGAGCTGGTCACCGTCCTGGATAAATTCCTGAGCCGTGTCCAAAGGCGCCCCCAGAAACCTTTTATCATCTATGAGGGAGACATCTACACCTATCAGGATGTGGACAAAACGAGTAGCAGAGTGGCCCACGTCTTCCTGAACCATTCCTCTCTGAAGAAAGGGGACACTGTGGCTCTGCTCATGAGCAATGAGCCCGACTTCGTCCACGTGTGGTTCGGCCTGGCCAAGCTGGGCTGCGTGGTGGCCTTCCTCAACTCCAACATCCGCTCCAACTCCCTCCTGAACTGCATCCGCACCTGTGGGCCGGCAGCCCTCGTGGTGGGCGCAGGTAGAGTACGGGGTGTGCTTGTGCAGAGTGATGTGGCGCTCTTTCCATACCTACCTGCTCCCACGCAAGACGAATCTGCGTAGACCATTTAAGATGATAAGAAATAAGTACATGTCTCATATTTCCATTCCACTTTGCTAAGCAGTCCACCTTCCTAGACTCTTTGTTTAGACACTAAACCAACGACTTTTCTTTGCAGTTCGGTGTAAACATGTGCACACAAAGACATTCTAACACCATGGTGGGGAAGTGGAAGAAGGGTAGAACTTACTGAGAGAATGAAAATGATGTGGAGAGGCCTGGAGTGCGGTGTGGTTGTGCAGGCAACCTGCCTGCATTCTTGCCTCCTTCTTCTTTAGAATAGCTCATCACTAATACTTTGGGCAGGTGACGAAGGGTGTGTGTTTGGGGTCTGCAGTAGTATTATGGTTCTGTGACTAGTGGTTTAACACCTGTTATCCCCCCCTTCAAGCACTTACTCTGTTGCAGGTTAGTAAATAGCAAGATAGTTTCAGCGAACTTTTATGAAATCCTTACTTCCTATCATTTTGGGAAGGAGCCGATTTTATTGCTATTAGTACTTCAATGAGTGCAAGGACACAAAGGTATAGATCTTGGTCAATTCTGAATTTTATCAGCTCAGAAATTGATGAGTAGGAAAGTTATCATACTCCATTGTAGAATATCTACCTCTTAATAGTAACTTTATCAAGGGTGACTGCATTTACAGAACAGATATGTTTAATCAGAAGTTCATGAATTCCTGTCTTCATGTCTGCTCTTATTTCACTGTCTGCAAGCTAGGATTTGCCTAGCAAGATTGGGCTCCCACTAGCAAGCCAGTAGGCGGGCTCTTGGCAAACTCTAGGCTTCTTTCTCTCTCTTCCTCTGCCCCTATCTGTGCGTCATCTTCTTTCTTTCAATAAGTTCTACCTTTCCTCTTCCCCCCACCTTGGAGGTAGAATGCCTTTGCGTGCACATGTTTACACTGAACTGAGAAGAAAAGTCTTTTATTTAGTATCTAATTAACAAAGATAATCTTAAATGGTTTAACGAAGATTCCTCTTGCACGGTGGTAGGTAGGTATGGAAATAATAGGATCCATGCAAGGGCCATAGTGAACATACTTAAGTATTTTAGATTATAGAAATAGATGCATATTGATAACCCATATAAAGCTTTTAGACACAGAGCAGTATGGAAAAATAAGTTTATACAATGGTGATCTTTGTGGTATAGAACTTTCCAGGTAACCTTTATCATATAGTATTTTCACATCACACAAAAATGAGTTAGACAATATACAGAAAAAGAACTAACTCTTCAAGGCTATCACTCTTTTTAGTTCTTGTTGTCCTTCTAGCTTAACTTGTGCCTTGATAAAGTGGTAAAAATGTTTACTCTCAAGCAATGATTTTATCTTGTTTAGGCCACAGGAGTAGAGGATCCATGAGCACATGTAAATCCCAAATTGTGCTAAAAATTGATAAAACCATAAATTCCCTTTAAAGTGCAAACTAAGAGATAAATATAGTATCTCTAAAAAGATTTCTGTGACCATGATATTGAGGCCAATCTGAGAAGCATCCCAAAGTTGGTCTTGTGAGGATTCTTCTTAAAGTGCATAGGGCTGGTTAACTTTCACAATAGGGCATTCATACTTTGCTGTTGACTGAATTGATACTTAATTAGGACCAATTAATTTTGCAGTCTAACTTGTGCCAGCTTTTACTTTGTTTGCCAATAACTAATTGCATTGTTTCCTTGTTTTTGTTTTTAACACCAACAGTCAGTTGTTGCATTTTAAAAAAGTCACTTTGGAATGCTGGAGTTTTAAGCCAAGACCATTTAGTCAATTGGCTCAGTAAGTAGGTCGCTGGAGAAACCAACCATTCCTTTTGACATACCACCATATATAAATTAGATATATGTTTTTCAAAGATGGAGCAATTCTATTTTGATTAATAGATTTTTTTTTTGTAAAATGTAGGTTACTTATATCATGGTAAATTTTCTGTATTTTAAGCTCTTACTCCAAAATATTGTATTTTTGGCACCTTGAGTATCATTGGTGAGCAATATATACATATTATTTTTAGAACTTTAAATTTCAGATTTTTTGAGTTATTACTAGATGCCCTTTTATAATGTACTATTATAATGTACTATTAAATCATTATGTTCTCCAGGGAAAAACAAGTCAAGGTTCAGACAGAGATAAGCCAGACAGATCTGTATATTATATGTGATCTGACAATTGCTAACTATGAAGTAAAAGAAAACATCACTTACCCTGGATCTCACTTTACTTAATTTTAAAATGGTGATAATACCATCTAGTTCACAAATACCATCTAGTTCACAGTGTAATTCTGAGGATTAAATGAAATAACTTTTGTAAAGTGACTAGTTGAATGCCTGGTATGTACTAGCTAGATCTTTGATGAATTAAAATGATTGCTATTATGATATAGAGTAATCCCTGGACTTTTTATATGGAATCTCTTTTGGATTTTGCTGCTCCAACTTTATTTGGTGTTATCTATAAGAAAGACTAGTGTATACAGCCATGCATCACGTAATGAGAGGACACGTTATAAGAAATGCATCATTAAGTGATTCTGTCATTGTGCGAACATCATAGAATATATTCACACAAACCTAGATAGTACAGCCTCCTACACACCTAGGCTACATGGTATAGGCTATCACTCCTAGGGTCCAATCTTGTACAACATGTTACTATGCCAAATACTGTAGGCAATTGTAACACAATGGTAAGTATTTATGTATCGAAATATAGAAAGTACCTAGGCAGAAAATAGAAAAAGTACAATAAACAAATGATATTATAATTTAATGGGATTGCTGTACTGTATGTGTACCATTGTTCACCAAAATGTCATTATTACCACTGTATATTAGCAGTCAGTTATGGCAGAGTGAGGGTTCAAGTCCATGTGTGTCTAACATCAAGATGTATATTTCTCACATTCAGCCTTGTTACCTCTCTAAAGAAGTACAATTTCCCTTTAAATGGGTTTTGCTCCTGCCAGTATTCAGGCATTATTCTTACAGTAAACACATACTCAGCAGATATTATAAATAACAATCCCAGAGTCAGTCCCCATGGTTAGTGAAGAAAAAAGTGTACATGCATCAGTGCTTAAACACTGCCTTTTCCAGCTACTAAACCACGAATCCTCTAAAATTCCCTGTTAAAATCAATCATTTTATTTTGGAATGGAGGTAATCTTTGACCCTAGTTAAGTCTAAAATGGGAAACAAAAACAAACAAATGTAAAACTGCCATTCTACTAAATACAATGAAAAATTTAGAAACTACCTGGAACGTACAATAGATATTATATAAGGATATGTACATAGATAACAAAAATTCACATGAGCTACTTACTTTAACTATCTGGAAACATATTACTTTCCATAAAACTTAAAAGGATCTTTATTTTGTCTTTAACTCTTCCCCTTGGTCTTTACTTTATGGCTGAGAGTCATTTGGAGAATTACTTTCCATAAAACTGTTCTGATTAATAATCAAATATTAAAATGGTTTGATTATTAATCAGTACATTACCTGCACAGTCGAATGCAATAGTTCAAAAAAACTACCAGTGTGAGACTGCATGCATTATTGTGTGTTTATAGAGAAGACAAAGTAATTTTACTTATGAAAAGAAATCCAAAATCCTTCAAACTGGAGCCATAAAATATTATCAAATCTCAAGAGTTCAGGGTAATATTAATAGTTTTAAAAGTTATCTATTTATAATTATAATGATTTAATATGTGGTATATTAAGAAAATAGAAACAATATATACTACCCGCTGGTAAATCTGAAACCCTGTGGATGCCTGATGTGTGTGGCTAAAAGATTTTGTATCTTTTGATAGTGGTGATTCTAAAACTTAGTAACATTGATATCAATATAACAACAACAAAAAAAAACTCAACCATATCCCTACTCCTAAAAACAGGCAACTTGGCGAGACCTCATCCCTACAATAAATCAAAAAATTAGCCGTGTGTGGTAAGCGCACACCTGTAGTTCCAGCTACTTGGAAGGCTGAGGCGGAAGGATCGCCGGAGCCCAGCAGGCGAGGCTGTGGTGGCCGGGAGCGGCCACTGCACTCCGGTCTGAGCGACAGAGTGAGACTCCAACTCAAAAAAAAAAAAGCAGTTACCAAATGAACAGTAGAGAGTGGACAATTAGCAAAAATATGCAAGTATATTAAAAGTTACCAAGCGCTCATATGTAGCTTATAGTTTTTGCCAGGTCATTCATTAACTCATTCATTCAGGCAATAAATATTTATGAATATTTCCTTTGTGCTAAGTCCTGAGAATTTATCAATGAACAAAGCAAACTTCCTCAGCTCAAAGAATTTCAATCTACTTCTTGACCTATTCCTCAAGGCTGCACTAATATCTGTTTACAAATTGGCAAAGAGAAATTTATAATTCCATTGTGTTGCTGTAAATAGCCATAGCATACCTGAGACAGGTGGGTTCAGTGGAAAAGGAACCAAGAGAAGGTGGATGAATAGAAAGAAAGTGAGAAAGAAAATGAAAGGGGTGGGGGACAAGGAAGAAAAGGAAAGGGGAAAGGATATGAGGCAAAGAACAGAAGCAGGAAGCAGAAAGGAGGATGAAATCCAGAAGTTTTTACAATTTAGCATCAGAAAATCTGAACTCCTGTCTGCATGCTGCCTTGCCTAGATGTGTGAGCTTGAGAAGATTACTTGCCCATTACAACTTTACTTCCCTTATCCTTAAAATAAGACTAACATCTACCTCTCATTGCTATAGTGAGAATCATAAAAAATAATGTGTAAAAACATTTTGTAATCTATAAAGTACTTTAAAATGGAAAGGATAATTATTATCATCAACATCATTATTATGGCTAACACGCCAAAGGTTGTAGAGAAATTGCATATAACTTTTAAATGACATACAAGCATCTCAACATTCTGTTTTTCTTAGCAAAAAGAAAAGCATAGATCAGTAGATGATAATCTTGGCAGCAGACAATATTAGCAATATTAGAGAAGAAAAATTGAGGGTAAATGTCTAAGTTTAATCTAAAACACTTTTTTTGCCCAATAAGTGCTGAAGTTTCCCTGGGAAATTTGACATGCCACTTGATAGATATTCTAACTCAAAATACATGGTGTAAGACTTCTTTGCAAGTATTTTTGAATCTTCAGACTATGTGGAAAGGAAATAATAGTTTTATAAAATTTTGATTTTTTTCCTAATTATCTGTGTATGAAAAACGATGCACTAGTATTAGCAACTTTTATTTTCATATTTTATGTAGCTTGAATAGTTATATCAAAATGGAATTGACAGTCCCAGAAAGTGGACTATATAGTACAACAGAGTCTTAAATTAGAGACTAGATTTTGAGTTAATGTTCTGCAACCTACTAACCTGTGCCTATCAAAAACAAGTTATTTATTTCCCTCTCAGTTTTCAAAATATAGCACTACACCTACCTCTCAGAACCACTGGGAGTGCCTTATTATAGTCGGCCTTGAGTAAATGACAACTGTTGATCGTTTCTTATTGACAGTAACAAGGATAACATTTGCTTGGTGGCAACTGATATCTTTTCCTTGAAGACTGTTTTCAAATGTCAGCCATGATGGAAACTTTACCTATCACCCTGGATATTATCTGACCTGGCCTATAAAACCTGCTTAAAACTTGTTTTGCATAACATAAAAAAAGGAATTTTTCTAAAACTTTTCAAAATACTGTGTTCAGAGTCCTATTTTAAACAAGCAACACTAATATTTGAAGCTACCTGGAAATGACTGAATAGATAATATCAGGGGATATAACTGAAAAATACAAGGCAAAATTGTTATACAAGGTAAAATTTCAGTCAATGATGGAATGCATATGTGATAGTAGTCTCACAAGACTTTAATACCATATGTTTACTGTATCTCTTTAATGTTTAAAAATGTTTAGACCATAGTGTTCCATAGTTCTCCATGAACTATGGGATTCAGTACAGTAACATATTATGCAAGTTTGTAACCTAGGAGCAACGGGCTATGCCATATAGCCTAGGTGTGTAGTAGGCTATTCCAACTAAGTTTGATGATTAATTAACATCATTGGTCCTTGAGTGAGATAAATGTAAAAGACCCAGTGGAATACCTGGACCATAATGTACATTCAATAAGTGGTTGCTGTAATTATTTCTAATTGCGTGATGACAGAGACATCAGTTTTTCCCAGGCCTCTTTGTTTAAAATTTGTTGTAAGTGCAGGACTGTATGGAGGGAGACTCAGGCAATGTATCATACAACCCTAGTGAACTGACTTGAAGCAACTGTCTTGCCCTTCCCAGTGCAATCACAACTACTCTCAGTGACCAAGACTGGAATGCTGTCAGAAACAAGTTTGGAGTGAGGTGGATAACTCTTCTCTGGTCAAAAAGAAGAGAGTTATTTTACTGTTAATAACTAAGAGGACATGAGGAATGGTAATCTGACAAAAATACTATTTTGGAATTAATTGCCTTTTAAAAAGAACAATTTTACATATATTATGTAAAATTATATATGTAAAATGCTTTTGCAAATAGCACATTAAAAAAGGCAATTAATAAATATAATCTATTTAGTGATGAGTCTAACTGTGTATACAGGGCTTTGCTCTGCATTCACTCTTCTAATTCCTCACTTTGTTACTGAAAAATAGAAAGCCAGATACAACATGCCATTTTGTCCCAATTCAGTAATAATTATTCGTTGGCAACAGGAACTCTCTTGGAATAACATCAAATGAAGTGTTCATATTTTTCCTTTTTTGCATTTTATGGCTTACAGTAAATATGCCTTCTGTGCCCCTAAAAAATGTGGGAATAGTTAAGAATGAAAACACATGAGCCCACTTGCAAACTTGTTGCGCATACATTCAAGGCAATTAAAATTGTGCCAAGAAAGAACATGTTACCACAAAAGAAAAGCTTGTACATCTGTTATACATCAATTTGGTTTCTTGTTCCTTGAGAAATTTGTTGTGTTAAGTGAGAAATGAAGTTCCAACTCACCCTGAGTAGTTATACCCATTTTTGGTAGGAAGAGGAAGAGCAGTAGTCTGACTTGGAAACAAAATAGACCAGAATCCCCAGAAGCACTTCTCCCATGTAAGGTCCTGTATTCCCAGTCTGTTCCTCTTCCTTCCAGTGTCTATGATATCCACCTTTCAACCTTCACCTCTCTATTTAATGAGTCTGAGTTCATCATCATCATCATCACACACAATAGTAGTAATAATAACAACAGTAGTTCACTTGACTGGCAAGTGGTAGAAGCAGTATTTGAATCCAGATTACCTAGTTGAAAACCCCATATTCTCCGGGGTGAGAGGGAGGCACACCTCATCAACAGGGTACCTGCATAATGAACATTTGTATACCTAACCCTGAATTCTACCCCACATCTTAAAAAAAAAAAAAGAAAGAAAGAAAGAAGAAAATCTCATACTCTAAGGAATCAACCCAGAATTCCAATGCTTTGTGGGGAAAAAAATATATACATATGAAAAGTTGATAGGGTCCACAATATACGTCGGAACCCACTCTTGGGAAATTTTCCTGTTTCCCAGATTTTAAATTTTCCCAGTCTTAACTACTTTCTCACAGACTCCAATCCCTGATCCTATAAACAGAATAAAGCTAATACTTCATGCTGAATCATTATATTTTTAAGAAAAAGTAATTTATTTTTGTCACAACTAAACATGACCTTGTAGATACATGAGAAATATGATTTATAAATCTTTAAGTTATCTTGGCAAATAGCACATTAAAATTCTGAGAGGAATAGATGAAGTGAGTTCAATCAACTTTTTGTTAGGATAAATTTTTTTGTCAGGTTAAAGTGACTTTCAGTTGACTTCACCAGTATCACATTATAGACTGTTCAAATACGTATTTTGATTTGTATTTTTCTAAGAATATTATTAATTTTTATTTTATATAACTAGGAAAGATATACATAACAAAAGCAATCTGAAGTTATCTACTACTTCATAAATGATACAATTTGAAAAACAATCAAATGAACTATTTTCTCTATTGCTCTTTGGTTGTGGTCCATGTAATATCCACAAGGAGGAAAAACAAATCAAATATCTTAATATCCAAACTGTATCAAAACAATTTTTTTTGACAACCTGACTGTGAGCTTTGTCTTAAAAAAAGGTGAAAATAGCAAAATAATTTTTTATTAATAAGAGAACACTAGCACAAATAACTCTGTAAAGATATTATAAACCTACACTAATTACAAAGTATGGTTTAGTCACAAAACCAGATAGAGAATTAAGTGGAATTAATGACTAACACCTATTACCTGTCAATGGAAAAAGGAAGAATTATTCAAAAAATCATATTGAGATAATTGATTTTGAAAATAATTATAATTAACAGCAGTATAGTATAAGTCTTAAATTTTGCACAATAGATTTTAGAATTTAGTACACTTGAATTAAAACTCTATTATTTATTAACTTAGGCAAGTTAGTTAATTTTTCTTTCAATTGCCTTTAAATTCCTTATATTCAATCTTTTTAAAAAGTAGCTGGCACACTATTTGTGAGAAAATAAGTTTCTGGGCTATATGTAAATAACTAACATTTGTATCCTAATATGAGTTGCTTTAGGACTTCGCTAGTTTAAGCATCAGTTGTCTTAGAAACTTTAGCCTACCAATGCATTCTGTGACAAGTCTGTTGAGCTACTTTACATAGTAGGATGGCAGTGATAAGCATGTGGTAAGATCTCTAATTTCACTTTAGAATCTACTTTTGTTTTGCAGTATGGAAAGCTAAAGTTAACCATTTGTAGCTGAATTTTTTTTCTTTTTTTTTTCATTTTTATTATAAAGATGTGGGGTCATTTTAGGGTTAGGGATATAAACACTGATTATGCAGGTACCCTTGTTGTGAGTCATGCCCCTCCCTCCCCTAGCCGTTTCCCTCAACTGCCAATCCCATCCCCCCTCCCCTGACAGTTTCCCACTACTGCAAATCACTTTCTTATAGCATTATAATTGTTCAAGGTCCATTTATGAGTGAGAACATATGGAACTCTGTTCTTTATTTCTGTGATAAATCACCGAGTATGATCAACTCCAAATCCATCCAAGTTGCTGCAAAGTCCATATATTTGTCCTTCTTTAAGGCTGCATAATATTCCATTGTGTATACGTACCACCTTTTTTTTATCTAGTATAGCTTCGATGGGCAACATGGTTGGTTCCATGTTTTTGCTATTGTGACTAGAGCTGCAACAAACATATGTGTGCAGGTATCTTTTTTGTAGAATGATTTGAGTTTCTCTGGGTATATTCCCAATAGGGGAATTGCTGGGTCATATGGAAGGTCAATCTCTAGTTCTTTCAGAAATCACCACACTGTCTTCCAAAGAGGTTGTACTAGTTTACATTCCCAACAGCAGTGTAGAAGCATTCCTTTTTCTCCACATCCTCACCAGGATTTGTTGTTCTTTGTTTTATTAATGATGGCCATTCTTACAGTGGTTAGGTGGTATCTCAATGTGGTTTTGATTTGCATTTCTCTGATGATGACTGAAACTGAGCACTTTTTCATGTGTCTGTTGGCTGCCCATGTATCTTCTTTTGAAAAGTGTCTGTTCATCTGTTCGTATCTTTTGCTCACTTTTTAAAGGGCTGTTTGTTTGTTTGTTTTTCCTTTAGGCGCGTGTGAGTTCCTTGTAGATCCTAATTTTTTTTCCCCAATCCTGTGGGCTGTCTCCCTGCTCTCTTGATGGTTTCTTTTGCTTTGCAGAAGCTCATTAATTTGATGAGGTCCCACTTGTCTATCTCATTTCTTTTTTTTTTTTTTGAGTTGGAGTCTCACTCTGTCACCCAGACCGGAGTGCAGTGACCGCTCCCGACCACCACAGCCTCGACCTGCTGGGCTCCGGCGATCCTTCCACCTCAGCCTTCCAAGTAGCCGGAATTACAGGCATGCGCTACCACGCCTGGCTGATTTTTTCATTTATTGTAGAGATGAGGTCTCACTGCCCAGGCAGGTCTCGAACCCGCGGGCTCAGGCAATCCACTCACCTCAGCCTCCCAAAGGCGCGGGATTACAGGCTGAGCCACCGAACCCGGCTCTATCTCATTTCTTAAGGGATTGGCCTTTAGGGTTCTGAATAGGAATTGGCTGCCAGTTCCAATTTCCATAAGGGTGTCTTCTGCATTTTCTAAGATTCTTATAGTTTGAGGTTTTACGTTTAGATCTTTGATTCATTTAGAGTTAATTTTTGTGTATGGTGATAGGTAGGGGTCCCATTTCAATCTTCTGCATGTGGTCAGCCAGTTTTCCCAGCACCATTTATAGAATAGGTTCTCCTCTCCCCAGTGGTTGTAGTTGGAGGCTTTGTCAAAGATGAGTTGATTGAGGAGTTGAGGTTTTGCTTCTGGAATCTCTATCCTGTTCCATTGGTCTATGTGCCTGTTCTTGTACCAATACCAGGCTGTTTTGATTACTGTAGACTTATAGTAAAGTTTGAAGTCTGGAAGTGTGATACCTCCTGCTTTGTTTCTTTTTCTAAAGATTGTTTTAGCTATTCATAGTCACTTATGTTTTCATATGAATTTCTGTATTGTCATTTCTAGGTCTGAGAAGAATGATGTTGGTAACTTAATGGGTATTGTATTGAATCTGTAGATTGCCTTTGGTAGGATAGACATCTTAACAATGTTGATTCTTCCTATTCATGAGCAAGGAATATTTTTCCACTTGTTTGTGTCTTCTTGTATTTCTTTGAGCAGTATTTTGTAATTCTCATTTTAAAGGTCTTTCACTTCTCTGGTTAGGAAGATGCCGAGGTATTTCATTTTGTGGGTAGCTATTGTGAATAGTATTGTACTTTTAATTTGGGTCTCTGCTTCCTTGTTGTTGTTGTATAGAAATGCAACTGTCTTTTGCATATTTATTTTGTACCCTGAGACTTTGCCAAATGTCTTTATCAGTGCAAGCAGGTTTTTGACAAATTCTCTTGGATTTTCGATGTATAGGATCATATCATCAACAAAGAGAAATAACTTGACTTCCTCTTTTCCTATTTGGATACCACTGATTTCCTTCACTTGTCTAATTGCCTGAGTTAGAACTCCCAACACATTATTGAACAAGAGGAGTGGGAGTGGGCAACTTTGTCTTGTTCCAGTTTTCAGCGGAAATGATTCTAGTTTCTGTCCATTTAGCAGTGTGTTAGCTGTGGGTTTGTCATAGATGGCACTTACTATTTTGAGGTATGTTCCTTCTATTCCTAGGTGTTTGAGGGTTTTTATCAAGAAGGGATGCTGGATTTTATCAAAAGCTTTTTCTGCATCTAATAAGGTAATCATGTGGTTCTTGTTTTTACATATGTTGATGTATTTAATTACATTTATTGTCTTGCGAATGTTGAACCA
>NW_007251199.1:75548-80287 GCF_000164805.1 Carlito syrichta | reverse complement strand
ACCAATACCAGGCTGTTTTGATACTGTAGACTTATAGTAAAGTTTGAAGTCTGGAAGTGTGATACCTCTGCTTTGTTTCTTTTTCTAAAGATTGTTTTAGCTATTCATAGTCACTTATGTTTTCATATGAATTTCTGTATTGTCATTTCTAGGTCTGAGAAGAATGATGTTGGTAACTTAATGGGTATTGTATTGAATCTGTAGATTGCCTTTGGTAGGATAGACATCTTAACAATGTTGATTCTTCCTATTCATGAGCAAGGAATATTTTTCCACTTGTTTGTGTCTTCTTGTATTTCTTTGAGCAGTATTTTGTAATTCTCATTTTAAAGGTCTTTCACTTCTCTGGTTAGGAAGATGCCGAGGTATTTCATTTTGTGGGTAGCTATTGTGAATAGTATTGTACTTTTAATTTGGGTCTCTGCTTCCTTGTTGTTGTTGTATAGAAATGCAACTGTCTTTTGCATATTTATTTTGTACCCTGAGACTTTGCCAAATGTCTTTATCAGTGCAAGCAGGTTTTTGACAAATTCTCTTGGATTTTCGATGTATAGGATCATATCATCAACAAAGAGAAATAACTTGACTTCCTCTTTTCCTATTTGGATACCGCTGATTTAATTACATTTATGGTCTTGCGAATGTTGAACCAGTCTTGCATCCTGGGGATGAAGTCTACTTGGTCATGGTGGATGATTTTTGGGATGTGTTTTTGAATCCGATTTGCTAGAATCTTTTTGAGGATTTTTGCATCTATGTTCATAAGGGATATTGGTCTGTAGTTCTCTTTCTTTGTTGGGTCTTTACCCAGTTTGGGTATCAGTATAATGTTAGCTTCATAAAACGATTTGGGGAGAATTCCATATTTCTCAATTGCCTGGAATACTTTCAATAGGATTGGTATCAGCTCCTCCTTGTATGTTTTGTAGCATTCTGCTGGAAAGCCATCCAGTCCAGGGCTTTTTTTTTTTTTTTTGTAGGCAGTTTTTGTATGACAGTCAATTTCCTGGGTTGTTATTGATCTATTTAGTGTCTCAATGTCTTCTTGTTTTAACCTGGGGAGGTTGTGTGATGTCAGAAAGTCCTGCATTTCATCTAGGTTATCAAGTTTGTTTCCATATAGGTGTACATAGTAGTTTCTGATAATCTTTTATATTTCTTTGGGATCAGTTGTGATTTGATCTTTTGTATTTCTGATTGTGTTTATTTGGGCTTTTCCTCTCTTTTTCTGGTCATTCTGACTAGGGGCCCATCAATCTTGTTAATTCTTTCAAAAAACCAGCTTTTTGTTTTGCTGATGTTTTCTATGATATTTTTGTCTTCTATGTCCCAATTTGGGCTCTTGTTTTTGTGATTTGGATTCTTCTGCTAAAGTTGGGGCTTTGATTGTCTTCTCTTTCCAGCTCCCTTGGGTTGTTAGGCTCTCCACTTGTGATCTTTCCATTTTCTTGATGTCTACTCATAGAGATATAAATTCCCCTCTTAGAACTGATTTCATGGCATCCCAGAGGTTTTAGTAAGATGTTTCTTCATTTTCATTTGTTTCCAGGAATCTTTCAATTTCTTCTTTGATTTCAGTGTTGATCCAGTTGTTGTTCAACATCATGCTGTTTAGCGTCCATGTCTTTGTGGGCTTTGGGAAGATGTTGTTGGTTTTGATATTTATTTTTATTCCACTGTGGTCTGACGATGTGCATGGCAAGATTTCAACCTTATGGAATTTGTTTATGCTTGATTTATGGCCAAGGATGTGATTTATCTTGGATTATGTTCCATGTGGTGATCAGTAGAATGTATATTCTGTGGTTGTTGAGTGGATTAATCTGTAGGTATCTACTAAGTCCATTTGGTCAAGTGTCAAGTTTAGGTTCTGGATCTCCTTGTTGATGTTTTGTCTTGGTGGTCTATCCAGGGCTGTCAATGGGGTATTCAAGTCCCCTGCTATAATAGTGTTAGATTCAATATCTTTTTTGAAAAAATTTATTTAGTAATTATATAAATGCTGGTGCTCCTGTGCTGGGTGCATATATGTTTAGGATGGATATTTCTTGTTGATGGATTGAAACTTTTATCATTATGTAGTGTCCTTTTGCATCTTTTTAAAATTTTTGATAGCATAAAGGTTGTTTTGTCTGATATTAAGATTGCAACTCCTGCCTTCTTTTGTGATCCATTTACCTGGAAACTCGTTTCCATCTTTTAACTTTGAGTCTGTGTGCATCCCTGTAGTGAGATGAGTCTCCTGGATGCAGCAAATAATGGGGTCATGGTTTCTTATCCAGTTCACCATTCTGTGTCTTTTCAGTGGTGTATTTAGTCCATTCACATTCAGGCTAATTATTGCAATGTGAGGGCTTATCCCTGTCATGAGGTTCTTATAGAGTTGTTGTTGTTCCTGTTTGTTTGTTGTCTTTCTTTTGATTCATGTGTGTTTTCCATCTTTTTCCTGTACTCTTGTAAAGAAGATTGTCATTCTTTTCTCCTTTTCTTCTGTGCTTAATACTTTCTTAAGTGTTACTTGTAGAGGTTTCTTGTAGAGGTGGTCTAGAGGTAATTTTTTAGGGATTGGATGTCTGGGAAAGATTTTAATTATCCCTCACTGATGAAACTTAGCTTGACTGAGTAGATTATTCTTGGTTGAAATTGTTTATCTTTGAGAACTTTGAAGATTGGGCTCCAAGTTCTCCTAGCCTGAAGAGTTTCTGTAGATAAATCTGCTGCTATTCTAATTGGTCTTCCCTGGTAGGTAGTCTGACCGTTTTCTCTTGCTACCTTTAGGATTTTTTTCTTTTATACCTACTTTGTTTAGGCAAATTATTATGTATCTGGGAGTTGTTCTTCTCATTTGTTGTCTTGCAGGGGTTCTCTGAATCTCTTGTGTTTGAGTTTTTGCATCACTGATGAGATGAGGGAAGTTTTCTTGAATAATTTCATGGAATGCTTGTTCCAGGGTGATCTCTGTCTTTCTTTCTGCCTCAGGAAGTCCTATTACTCTTAGATTTGGTCTCTTGAAGTAATTGTTCATCTCTTGAAGGTTTTGTTCTGTCTTTTTAAGCTTCTTTTCCATGTTTTTGACAGTTTGGGTTAGTTCTATAATTTGGTTTTCAAGCTCTGAGAGTCTTTCTTCTGTTTGGGAAATTTTGCTTTCCATGCTTATTAGTTATTTATTTCAATCACAGTATTCTTTACTGCTATTATTTCAGTGCCCAACTCCTTCCTGTTTTCCTCCTGTCTCTCCTCAATTTTTTTATTCTCTCTATTAATGTCTTAATGTCTGGGTTTGTTGTAAGTGACCAGTTATTCTGGGGGCTCTTCACTCTTCATTGTTTGTATTCTGAAGTCTGTTTTCTCAGTGTCTGACCTCCCAGGGGTCTGTGTGAGACCTATATTCTTCTTTTGGTTTTTCTTCATTTGTGTTGATTTTCCTTCCCACTTTTTCCTTTTTTTCCTCCCTGTCTTCTTTAATTCTGTTATTTAGGGGTGGAGGGGTTGCTTTTACTTCTGTTTGTTCAATCTCCTATTTTTCCTTATGTATATCCTCTGGCTTTATTCAATTCTGAAGCTAGACTGTAGGTTGGTGGTGATCCTTTTTGCAGTTTTGAGATTTAATTGAGGGGGGAGCTGTGATTCTAAATCTGTCTGCAGATCCCAGTATCCCCCAACAGGTATGTGGATAATCAGTGCCACATCCCACTGCCTTGCAATTTGTCCATGGGAGATTTACCCCCTGAAAGCAAAATGAGATAAGAAAAAGAAAAAGAATGGAACAGGAAGTGCAGGGAAGAGGAAGGTGGAGAGAGAGAGAAGAGTAAGAGGGAAAACAGACAAACGTATCAACTAACAAATGAAAAGAGACACAAAGGCAGATATGAGTTAAAAAACAAAGAAATCAACAAACATACAAAAAAACGAAAACATACAATCACACAGACATACAAGTCAACCAGCCTCCTTATTGGTGTACTATTCCCTTATATAAACGTGAGGTCTAAAGAGAAAAAAATAAAATAGAATAGAATAAAGTCAGTAAACTAACAGAACCAAAGCAAGTGTGAAAACATTATTGATAACAGTAAGAAGAGAGAGAAGAGGGGGAAAAGATGGGTAAGACAAACAAAGAAAAAAAAATTAAAACAAGGGAACCAAGCACACTCAGACATTTTCTTTAAGTCCAATGTCCTTTCAGCTCTGATTTCTAGTTTTCATTGCAGGCTGATGGAGTTGCTCACAGTTAAGGTCAGTAGCCCCTGGGCTGTTCTGGAGGGTGGTTCAGATCTGAACTGCCTGCCAAATCTGGCGCTCAGAACTGACCTGTGTCTATCTAGCATGGGGGAGGGGCTTCTGTCCCTCTCATTTTGATGTTGTTACTTTGGTCCCAAGCTGGGGGATGGGCTGGGCTGGGTGGAGCTGGTCTCATGGCTCTTGCTGATCTCTTTTTGTGCTGCAGCCCAGTGGAGCTGGGGAAGGAAGAATATAGAATAGGAGATTGCCAGGTGATGCAGGCCAGCATAGCACTGGGTTACTCGGTCCAGGCTGGGGGGAGCGGTGGGGGGGGCAGGGGGGTGGGACTCCCTGGGGGCAGGAGCTGAGGGCCACCCAGGCGGGAGGGATCAGGCAACTGTGGTGGCGTGGGAGGAGTTCCACCAACAGGGCGCCAGGTGAGGGGTGGATTGTGACAGTGGCAGCAATGGCGGCGGGTTCAATAGTGCGGTGCTGGGGCAGGGGCGTTTCACGGTCTG
>NW_007251199.1:40643-75400 GCF_000164805.1 Carlito syrichta | reverse complement strand
TCCGCCTCAGCCTTCCAAGTAGCCGGAATTATAGGCATGCGCTACCACGCCGGGCTGATTCTTTGATTTATTGTAGAGATGAGGTCTCGCCACCCAAGCGGGTCTCGAACCTGCGGGCTCAGGCAATTCACTCACCTCAGCCTCCCAAAGGCGCGGCATTACAGGCTGAGCCATCGAGCCCGGCTGAGTGAGAGTCTTTATGGGTGTTCTTTTTCCAGGAGGTTTTCACGGACCAAACTGCCCCATCGCCATCTTGCCAGAAGTCTATAGCCAAATTGCATATTAGGATTATTAGTGCATAAAAGTTTAAATGTTTACTGATGTATTGAGCTATAATCAGTTGATTTCCTTCCCATACATTTGAAAGCATTAACTTGTTTTATGTACAATAATACAGTACAAAGAATGTTTATTACAAAATAAATAGTATAATTCACACTCGTGGAATATAAGAAGGAAATCTTTACCCATTGATTTTACAACCTTGGAAATGTGAATAAGAGATACAAAATGATGTAGAAACAAGAAATCAATTTGCACAAAAAGTGCTAAAGGATTGTAGTCAGGGATCATCATTTACCTGTTTTTGCATTTGCAATCCCACTTAACACAGTACCGCATGTGAGAGAGAAAAATGCATAATTTTTGTGAGAACATGCTGCTTTGAAAAGAGAGATGAAGCCTGCAATGTAGACTTGGTTAAGGTCATAGGAAATCCAACACTTTTGTTTTCTTGTGGTAGTTTACTATCATGACCTGCATCCTCAGTGGGTCACATGGTGCAGAGCTCAGTTCATTAACCAGGTTATCTGTCTAGTATCCATGGTATGTGGCGGTGCAGTGAGCAGAAGGATAGAGTAAAACACACATCATTCTATAGAGGTGCTTGCAGTTCAGTGGTAGCACATTTCACTAAAGAGTTAATCCTTACGAGACAAAGTCAAGTTTCTTTGAAGTATTTAAACGGATACTATTGTGTATTTGGACTTAATATTCAGAATTTACTTTCAAAATGAAACAAAAATTTTCATTTTAAGAAAGATTGGCAGTGATAAGTTACTAATGATTCTCTGTCTTCTATATGATTTTTCTCACTCTTTTTTTTTTTTGAGTTGGAGTCTCACTCTATCGCCCAGACTGGAGTGCAGTGATGCTCCTGGCCACTGCAGCCTCGACCTGCTGGGCTCTGGCGATCCTTCCACCTCAGCCTTCCAAGTAGCTGGAACTACAGGTGCGCGCTACCATGACCGGCTAATTTTATTGATTATTTGATTTATTGTAGAGATGAGGTCTCGCCAAGTTGCCCAGGTGGGTGTCGAACCCGCAGACTCAGGCAATTCACTCACCTTGGCCTCCCAAAGCACCGGATTACAGGCTTAGCCACCGAGCCCAGCCAATTTTTCTCACACTTATTTCAATTTTCACTATTCTCATTCACACCTCCTACCAATATATAAGAAAAATTTGGTTAGAAAAAATTCTATTTGAGAATTCTAAGTGACTCAAATGAGTAAGTTTAATTTAACTTATGAAGGTAATGAAATTGCATTTTCTCTGGTTCCAAGGAAACTGCTCACATCGTTTTTCTCTTGCTGCAAACAGTCTCTCTCCTTGTAAATACTGTTTCTTTAGGGTCTACAATTCTAACAAAGACTTGGAGCCACAATTAATCATATTGTAACTTTCTTTGCACTTATTTTCTAAATTTAAACATATATCTCATTAAGAACATATATAAGTTTGTGCTGTTAATTTATCATCCCAGACAAGAGATTTGAAATTAAGGTTTAAAAAAAAAATGAGTCAGTTCAGAGACTTGTACTTATAAGTTCAAAATACTAGAAGAAGTCATTAAAACAAAATCTAAGACTAAGTTGGAAAAACACTCAAAATCCTTTGCTTTTTCTGCTTTTTCATCTTTATGACTTATCTTTCCTTCTATCGTCCCTGTAGATTTTCCCTTTTCTTGCCAAGCAATCTGTATACAGCAGCTTGAGGTAAATGTTAAGTACTTTCTGTCGATTCTTAGATTTGTTGTAAAAATAAAATATTAACAAACATCTTAAGCCACCAATCCTTACCCCCTGCAACATGTCAACTCCATTATCATTTCTATGTTTCCTTCTCATTTCTTTCAGGTTTTATTTATGAACTGCCTAGTTTCATCTGGCATATTCCTCTTGCTGCCTCTTTGTGATCAGTCATGGTTATAGATTTTTACAAATAAACACAGGAGTTTTTCCTTAACATATTTCATTAGAGTAGAACTAAACAATGACTGACAGATGACTTTTTCAGAGAACCAGATGCTGATGTACATTTCCAAGACAATGTTCAATGTAGTACTCTGAATTCAGATTCAAAGCAGAATATACCTTGTGATTATTTTTAGTTTGACATAAAAATTAGAAAAGATACAATTGCTTTAGGTATAAAGTTTTGTATTCGCATAAACAGTACTTGAACATTCTTATCTGGGTTTATTTCGCATTTAATAGAGTTTTTTTTGCATTGATTTCACTTACAAGGAAATGTTTAGTTTTAGAGTTGATTATACTTGGGTTAGAGTGCCAATTCTACTGTCCACCAACCCGTAAACTTGGTGGATTGATTTTCTAAGGCTGCTATAATAAAGTACTATAAAATGAGTGACTTAAAGCAAGATAAATTATTCTTTTGCAGTTCTGGGAATAAAAGTCCAAAATAAAGGTGTTGGTTGCGCCATGCTCCTTTAGAAGGATCCAAGAAAGAATCTTTCCGTGTCCTTTAGCTTCCAGTGGTTGCCAGTGATTCTGGGCTCTCCTTGCATTAATTCCAAAAGGCCAGTGGGCTATCATTGCTTAGTATTCCCCAGGATGTGAATGCAGATTTTAATATGAGCAATATAGCACTCAGAAATTCTTTTTACCTTATAAAAGTATAGCATATTAAAGGAATAAGAATATAATCAGAGTGTCCATGTAGAATATACAAAGTGGCTTTCACTGTCAGAGATCCATATTAAAGTAAAGGAAGGATTCGTTTTTAAAAAGTTAAAAAATGTAAACAACTGTATACCCTTCTCTACTCTGGAAAAAAATGATGCCTCACTAGCTTACACAAAAGACTCTACAAGAATGATGATTTTTTTTTCTTTTGTAATCCATAAGGTGCTGGATACCTTAATAATTGATATTTCCTTGTTAAGAACCCACTCCTTTTTCACCACTACTCTCCTCCAGAGCAGGTGACATTTTCTCCTACATTAATGGTCAGATTAAGAAGGTCTGGCTCAATCTCATAGATTACCTCAATATAATCTCAGCTCAACAGTTTCTCTTCTGTTATGTCTACAGCAAATACTTTCTAAGGAAAGTAGCCTGTTTCCGTTCTGAACCCTGAATTTCAACCCAGACCTTTGATCTTATCAGTATTCCTATTCTTCAGGTCTGAGGACATAAATTCTGCAGATTTTTATGCTCCCCTATCTTTTTTCCTCATTGATTTTTGTTCTGCCTTGGATTCTTCTGCTGTTGATGGAGGGGCCACTCTCACCTGCCAGTCATATTTTCCCCTTGCACTATGGGTCTCGTTGCCTTTTCTGGATGGTATTCTTTTCCCCTTTTGCTTTCAAAGGCTTTTATCTTTAATTATTCTGATCCAGAGGGGAAAAAAATCATCTCTAAATCTCCTCACTGAACTTTTAACTTAGAAATGGTCTCTAAACCACAATGATTTTGTGATTTCAGAGCAGACAGGGAATTCTCCCAAATGCATTGTGTTACACTGGAACTAAATAGTGACAGACAGGATTTTTGTTGTTATTTTTTTGTTTTTGTTTTTTGTTTGGAAAAACTATCTGCCAACTTTTATTTCAAGAAATATTTTTAGGGCAATAGCTTGAATTTAGATTCAAACAGAGTATAAAAATAATATTATTTAAAAACTGAAGGGGACATAATTTAAGATAGAAGAATCTCTAAAATTCAGTCTGAATAGGCCTACTTGCATTGATCAATCAGGTGATAACTAAATTTCCTTTTTAGTTGGTCCTGTTGAAAGAAAACCATAAAATGCCTATGATATTATTCATCTAACTTGAGAAGAAAACTAGTATTTTATTTACATTTGATCCCTGTTTCAATGCCCAAAAACAAACCTAAGGTGAATGATCTGAGTTTTGTTTACCTGTTCCTACTTCTTTGGTTTTTAGATTTGCTTGAAACTATAGAAGAAATCCTTCCAAGCCTCCCAAAAGATATCAATGTTTGGGGAATGAAAGATTCTGTTCCACAAGGCATAATTTCACTCAAAGAAAAACTAAGCACCTCATCTGAAGAGCCTGTGCCACGCAGGCACCATGTTGTCTCCAGCCTCAAGTCTACCTGGCTTTATATTTTTACCTCCGGAACAACAGGTATGATCCAATTCTTTTTACTGCTTAAAAAGAATGCTACATTTGCAAAGCAACAGTGTTGATCAACTTTCTGCCATGTGTATTGATCAGTCATCTGAGAAAGCATGACTCAGAGAAGATATAACTTTCTTAGATCCTACAACTTATATGAAAAAGTAAAATGTTTTAACTTGAACCTCACTAGGCATTATGCTAATTTGACCATTGTCTCACTTGAAAAGATTTTCTTAATATTAAGTAGTACAAAGGGCACTGGAGTGTCTGAACATCTTGACCAAGGCCTCTTACTCAGTGCGTGATATATAATTGGCTCTTTTGGCAAGACCTTTGCCATTTTCTCTGACCCCTCAGATTTCTGATATCTAAAATGAAGAGATTAGTATAAATAGTTTCTCATTAAACTTCTGGATTTAAAAATCTGTTAATCTATTGAAAACAGTTTTCTATATTAAATCCTAAACACAATCCAGCTATGGCTGCTTTTTAAAGCAACTGTAGCCCAGCTTTCCTGATGTTGGTTAAAGTATGTGGATCATGTGACAAATAGGAAGTCTTGAAGACATTACAGGTTTGGAGTAAGATAAAATGGAATCCAAGTAAACTTCCTATTTTTTTTAGGTAAACAACAATAAAAACAACAAAGAATAACAAAACTGCTTGAGAATTCATAACAAATGTTAAACTCGATTCCTGGGAAAAATTGAATGGTATTAATGGTCAGCTAAATAGGCTTTTATAATTAAAGATTGGGAATTTGACTTACACATAATAAAAGTATTCTGTTATCAATTTCTTATGCCTAGGTAGTATTGTAAGCAATTACTATTGCATAGTAAAATTTTTCTTACTTAAAAAAAACTGTTTGGGCCTAATTTTGATATCTTTTAGACTGAAGAGTAGTGTGTGTGTGTGTGTGTGTGTGTGTGTTCTATTTTATTTTTACTGTGGTTGGAACAGTTTTGCTAAGTGAACTGGAAAATGTCAATATGTGCATGACTGCACTGTCCAGGCTCAGACAGCTTCTCCCTTAGTTTCTTGAGGCTACCTAATCAAGTCCAACAAGTAGTAACAAGCTTAGAGACTGACGGATTGAACACATACATAGACTGGCAGGAGAGAAATCATGGAACAAGAGATGACTGCAATAAAATTTTAGAAAGAGATGATACATGTCATGACTAACACAGCAGGTCCAAGAAACTAAAGGTTAAGGTGAAACCTTGAAGAAAGCAAATTTGCTTCCATATAACCCCAGAAAGCCTCAGAAATGTGGGTGCCATGTACCTCAAAGAGTAGAAGATAAATGTGGAACTATAAACAGGAAGCTTTATGGAAAGTTCTGTTTAAGAAACACGATAGCCTTGGTTTGCTTCATCTACCCTGGAAGAAAACATGCGGTTTATTCTCTGGAAAAGATGAACTTCTGGAGAGCAGAGGTTGTATAATAAGGGGAATAAGATAAACCTGTATACATATTAATTCCTTTTTAACACTTGATTGGTTTTATATGAGGAGCCTGAATACTTCACTATAAAAGCTGAAAGACACTGATAGTGATAGATCCTCTAGCAAAATGTCCTGAACAACAAAACCAACTAGTAAGTAAGTCCCTCTCAGGCATCCAAAGATTTTAGTTAGGATTTTGTTTGTTTGTTTGTTTTGTTTTTTTGGTACCTGCACTTTTAAGTAAAAACTGTCAAAGGACACCAGATATTTGAAAAAAATCCTCCGGAATTTATCCTTGAATGAATAAAGATCAATATATCCTAGAGTGGACTGAGACAAATATAAACCAAAAGATTTAAAGGATGTTGGAGAAAACAGAGACAAGATACAGAGAAAAGATTTTTTAGAAATTTATTGTTTGGATGCCAGGTTCGGTGGCTCAGCCTGTAATTCCAGCCCTTTGGGAAACTGAGGCGAGTGTATTGTCTGAGCCTGAGCATTCGAGTCCAGCCCAGGAAACTTGGCAAGACCTTGTCTCTACAATAAATCAAAAGTTAGCCGGGTGTGGTAGCACATGCCTATAGTTCCGGCTACTTGGAAGGCTGAGGCAGAAGGATAGCTGGAGCCTACCAAGTCGACGCTGAGGTGGCTGTGAGTACACCACTGCACTCCAACCTGGACAACAGAGTGAAACTCCAATTCAAAAAAAAAAGAAAGAAATTTATTATTAATATTCTGAATGATTTGAGACAATAAAGTATCAATAATACAAAAATAACACACTACCAAAAGAGGAATACCTATTTAGAGATACCATGTTTGGAAGATAAATCTCACAAAAAGTAAATTAAGAGGTAAGGGAAGGAAAACAGTATAAAAAAAATTAGGAAATTAATGACTCAGTCCAAAAGAGCAAGGGTTCTAAAGACAAAAGAATGAACCAACAAACAAATGCAAGAGGACAAGTATGCACAAAAGAACAAATACAAAAAAAGAAAAAGAAGGATTGTATACATTTTTTTCCCACATTTAAAAAGTACCTGGAACTGCAAGATATGAGTTTCTTGACTGCAAATGCTTATACATTTCCCAGCAAAATAACACGAGTCCCACTCTAAGTCATCAGATATTACAGACTACTGAAGACCATTAAAAGATAACAAAAATTCCAAAAGTGAAAACACCAGTTGCATGCAAAAATAAGAAATCAGAACAACTAAAGACTTCCAATATGTATACTGGAAGTCAGAGGATTATAGAACAATGCCTTCAAAATCCTGCATAAAAATAATGTTTTACCTAGAATCTTAGATCCAACCAGAAAGACCTAACTATAAAATGACATAGAATTTGAGATACAGTCTACTTAGCAACCTGTCAAAGGTAATTTAATAAAGTCAGCAATGCCACCTTTACAAAGCATATAGACTATTTTGATTTTTTTGTATCAATTACTATTATAGTTGATACCAGCGTAGCCTTTCTTTCTATTACATATATGTGTGTGTGTATATATATATATATATGTATATATATATGACACATATGTATATATATATTTCCTGTTATTTTCTTTTCTTCTAGGTCTACCAAAAGCAGCTGTGATTAGTCAGCTACAGGCTTTAAGAGGTTCTGCTGGATTGTGGGCTTTTGGCTGTACTGCTGATGACATTATTTATATAACCCTCCCTCTGTATCACAGTTCAGGATCTCTCCTAGGAATTGCTGGATGTATTGAGTTGGGTAAGTTTTTATGTTATTTGTGATAAGTTTTCAAAATGTCTAATTATTAGGACAAATATTAATTAATATTTGAAACTCTCAGAATTCAGAATGATTGCTTTTATATTCTGTAAGTATAACACAATATTTATTAAAGGACACAATTTCATGACATACTCAGTGTGCTCCTGGGGTGAAAAGAGCAGTTTCCCCAGGGACTTGGTCATGTGATTGGAGCTGGTTATTGACTGGGCATTTATCTCTTTGTGGTCATTCAACCTCAAATGGTCGACTCCCAGATTCCTTAAATATTGGTGGGAATGTTCTCAACCCCCACATTCCTTAAATGGTGGTGGGAATGTTCTAAGGGAGTGAAAGTGAAAGCTTCATAACTCTTAAGTTCTAGGCCTGGAAGTTACATAGATTATTTCACCAGCATTCCTTTGATCAAAGCAAGTCATAGGCCTATGGGATTCAAGATTCTAGGAGTGGGGAACAAATTGAAGGAAGAAGGAGCAAATTTACATTGGAAAGGTAAGTGCATAGAAGGAACTGTTGAGGCCATCTTTGCAAGCAATCTATCCTAGGCACCCGATAAATTAGTTGGCAGAGCTTGTGACTCAGTAGATTGCATTCATAAACATGCAAGATTATGTGTCAATTACTAGACCTAAAATAATACATAAATAGTAGAGGTCATTTGCTACTACTGGCATCCGTCCAATATTTTATAAAGCAATTTTTAGAATAGCATATTTAGAATATGACCAATATCCACCATAAATAAAGATGAGGGTCAAGACATTATATTTTTCTGTGGATATACATTGTTGTCAGATTGTATTGTTAAAATTAGGTTCTGCAGTCATTGATGAACTTTTTTGTCCATGTTATCTTATTATTTTTATTAACTCTTGACCTCAAGATATACTGAGACTGCTTTAAGGTTTTAAAAATAAATAATATGTGCATATTCAACTTCAAGAGTAAGTGAATTTATCTTGGTCTCTATAGAGAAGGATGATTCTTACCTGTGGTCATGCACTAACACTTGTAATCTTCCTTCTTAGTTTAACTGTTGCTTTTATCCTTTGTAGTGTAAAAAAGCATATTTTCAGTGAAATATAGAATTACAATATTTTTTAAAGAGTTATTGGGTAATAAGATCAATGTTTTCAAACGAGCTTGATATAAATGATCAATAGTGAATTATAAAGTCTTGAAAGTGAACAAACATTCTAGACAGGGCAACATCATTTGTGTTTTATGTTCATTCTATCATTGGATATTTTCCCCAAGTACTTATTTTAGTCTATTCTTATAGGTGCCACTTGTGTGTTAAAAAAGAAATTTTCAGCAAGCCAATTTTGGAGTGACTGCAAGAAGTATAATGTGACTGTGTTTCAATATATTGGAGAACTTTGTCGCTACCTTTGCAAACAACCTAAGGTAAGAGTAATCATTATCACAAAAACACTATTTCAGAAAGAATAAGTACTGAGATAGAAAAAGCTTTTGTTATTTTTTGTTAGTACTTCACCTTCTTTCATAGCAAAGGTTAGCGGACTTGCAAAGATGCACGCAATATCCCAAGTTAAAATAAATAGAAAACAAGTCAGAAAAAATAAAAGGAGAGCTATCCAGGAATGTACTAATGTGCTCTGTAGTGTAGTAGGATAGACCAGACCCACAATCCAATCTACTTTGTGTTTAAGACTGGTTAAAATTTCTATAAAGCTAGCATGCATCCAATTATGAAATTGGTTGCATACCATGTTTACAGAAAACAATTATTCCAAGGTTAAAATAATCCATTATGATGCTACTCTTAAAATAAAAAAAGAATGATCCTGATTGTACTTGTTTTTCTATTTTTTCTTTAGATGAACGATTACATTAGGTTACCTTTTTGTTTTGTTTTTTTAAAAAATGCTTTGATTTGCACTTGTCTCCCCACCCAAAGTAGCCATTCTAATATTCTTTTGATCAATTACTCCCATCTGAAAAATAGAAAGAGTTGCAATAGCCTGAAGTTTTCTTTATTGGTTTGTTGTTTTTTACCCTAATAAGTTATTTTCCTTTTTCTGGGCTCATTTGTATCTCCACATGCTTATTTTTTAACTTTATGATTTTCTAAACATTATTGAAGCTACAAAGAAGTGACTCTTTAATCAAATCCACATCAGCTCCCACAAGAATGGCAATAGAGAATGTTTCCTCATGTGGGGTGGGACAACAGATTCTTTGTTTTGAGGCCCACCCCCCATACACTACAGAGTGGTCCCCAACCTTTTTGGCACCAGGGACCAATTTAATAGAAGACAATTTTTCCACAGACCAGTGGTAGCAGGGGGAGGGTGGATGGTTTTGGGATGGTTCAAGCACATAACAATTATTTTGTACTTTATTTCTAATTATTATTACATTGTAGTATATAATAAAATAGTCATACAACTCACCATTTAAAAAAAGAGGTGTAGGTGGAAGTGGTAAACATGCACGGGGCATGTGTGGACTAAAAAATAAGTGTCAATTCTGACTTAAAGTCTGACACCAGATACAACTGTACAATTGAAGTACGTCAATTCACTTGCCACTCACTGATAGAGTTTTGATATGAATCTGAAAGCAATTGATTTACTATGGTTATGTGCAATCAAGCCTCACTGGTAATTTTAAACTGTATTTGGAGCCGCTCCCTAGTGCTAACATCACCACCTCAGCTCCACCTTAGGTCATCAGGCATTAGATTCTCATAAGAAGCATACAACTGCAGCCTAGATCCCTCGCATGTGCAGTTCACAATAGGGTTTGCACTCCTATGAGAATCTAATGCCTCCACCGATCTGATAGAAGGCAGAGCTCCAGTGGTAATGCGAGTAATGGGGAATGGTGTTGAAGCTTCACGGATTCACCTGCCGCTCACCTCTTGCTATGCTGCCTAGTCCGTGGCCCAAGGATTGGAAACCCCTTGACCAGAGGATCTCTCACTCATCAGCTTTGCCATCATCACATCTGTTTAAGGGATGGATAGTGGGCTGGGATATCATCTCTTGTTCTCTCTGGCTAAAATATTGACACATAATTATTTCATTAGTTACCAATAGCACAGCTGAGACTAGGCTGGAAGTACTTAAATAAGACATTATTAAAAATATAAGCTTATACAGAAAAGATGAGTACAAAAAATGTTCAAAATTATTTTATTCATTTTAAGCTTGGAATTTATCATGGAGAAACCTCCAGTTTAGCTGCTGACTCACTTCCTTGTAGAAGACACCATCCTTATTTTTATTTATTTATTTATTTATTTGGTCTGGAGCGCTTAAAATAACTAGATTCCACAGATTCATAGCTAAGACATGGAGTTCCAAAAAAATGTTTTATGTTTTTGAGCTATTTTTTTTTTTTCAGGGAGACCTTTCTTCAGATGAGTGTTGTGGTCTTACCTATAGATCTCCAATACTAAGTTGTGGCAATTGTGATGCCACAATTTCATACTCTTTTCTCTTTATGCTTTCATATGTGATACCTGAACTACATTAAATTAGGGAATTAATACCTTCTAAGTAAGATTAAAGCAACTTCAGATGAGCTTCCATAATTATAAATAGAATTAAACATAGTGCTACCTAATGAAGATTTCATCTTCTTTCTAAATTGTGCATCCTGCCACTCCTGTGTCCTCTCATCTTTTAATAGCAACAACAGCTCATGTAAGGCCATTTCCTCAGTACTTATTGAATGATTGAGTACATGCATTTATTTTTTATAAAAATTTACCAGCATAAATAATGCGTTAATTAGTATCTTCATGAAGTATCTAATATAGAATCTCAGAAATGAGTGTTCATAGACAAAGTGTATTAATATTTTTGAGAATTTTTTTTTATGGCACATTACCAGATTGCTGTTCAAAGTGGTTGAAATGATTTGGAATCCCATTCACAATGGAGTATGGTTTGCACAGTGTTTTATCAGTACTAGGTGCTATTAAAAATAGTACTTCATGGAAAACTAGAAGCTCCTTCAAGCCCCCTCAAAATGTTCTGAAACACGGAGAGTAGGAGAAAAATTAGGCCACGCTCCAAGGCCCATCGTTTTGAATATTGTGAATGAAAGTCAGTTTGTTTGGCCTTCTCAATAGTATTTTTTTTTTAACAAAGGACAATTCAATGTTTTTAAATTAGGAATATAATTATTTAATTTTATTTATAATTTTATAGACGAGAAGCAAACATATATTAATTTTCTCTGTTAAGATTATTGGCAAGGTGGGAGAGTTTTCCAGCTGTACTTCCCTTTTAAAATGTCTCTTCTGAGTCTTTTACTCATTAATCTTTTGGGTACATAATGTTTTACCTTATCTGTTTGAACTTTCATTTTATATAATAAAAGGATTAACAGCTTTTTCATATTGGCTACAAATCTTTTTCTCAGAGTGTTGGGGGGTTTTTTGTACTTTTTTAATGAAATAAAATATTCTTTTCCACCTCTCTGAATTTGAATTACATTGAGTATTGGAAAAATATTATAGCTTCAGAGAATTTGAAAGAACTGAGAACTGAAAACAGAATACCTAATTGGTTTTAAATTAATTTAATTTTTAATTTTAATTCTTACCTAAATCTCTTGGAGGAAAGACAATATGTATGAAATAATCTCTAAATGCTTCTCTGAATGCAAATTGAGGAGGAAAGAGAAAAATAAATATGGATTTACCCAAAGAAAGCTGCTTTTTTTTTTAACAGAGAAACAGTGTACTACCAAATCCCTTTGTTGATTTCTCACAAAATGAATACAAGAAGTTCTTGGCATTAAAAATTAGAAAAAAGAGAAAGCCATGTTGTAATAACTCTTATTCCCTCAAGGAAATCTTGCTGTTTTTGCTATCCAACATTACTTTCCATGACATACCCTTGAAAGGAAGGGACAGTGTCTGCTGTGCAGCCAGCACAGCAATAGATTCAGGTAGAGTCAGAGAGTGGGCAAATGACACAGTCTTCACCTTCAAAGAATTAAAATTGAATGTCTCATAAACCATGGTTTGAAGCCCACAGACATTTATTTGAAAGAGATCCTGAAACAAAAGAGAGCAAATCATGTGTGCTCTAAATGAATTCAGATTTGTTGTCAATCTCAGGGTAAATAATATTCTCAAATGAGATTTACCTGCAGACAAAAGTCACAATCTGAGGTGAATGTTTACGTGATGTTGCATAAAAATTCTGTGGGGTTGTTTTTTCCTAGGCCAGAAGCATTTATACATTCCCATCCTGCAAAAACCCACACAATTCGAAAACCCGCATCCCTGCTGCTTCTCTTTTTCAAAACTCCAGTTACAAAAGTTCCTTTGGCATAAACATTAGGTGTGCCTCTTTGTAAAACTGCTGGCAGCAGCTCTATCCTCAAAAAAACCGGAGACCAATTCGTCTTAGTCATGGAGAGGTGTTATCTTTCCCTGAGAGTAGGAAAGAACTTTTCCCCACTTTCCGTCTTGTAATTTTTCTATGTTACTGACGCATCAACATACAATTTCTGATTGGATCTAGTTTGTATTTTCTAGTTTGTTGTTAACTTTAATATTGTTTTGGCGAGGAATATGGTGGAGCTTTTGACATCATCAGTGATTCTCTGGGGGGGGGTTTCTGCTACAGAGTTTATCTTATTTAAATAATTCTGCCTAATGCAGCCAACAGTTAGGCATATCTAGGGATGGGATCATATATGTTACTCTTTCATTTATTCAAGTAATATTGTAGTTTTAGGTATTTAGGGGTACACAGGACAAATCAGAATGCTTCTCTCAGAACTTACACTCTAATTGTGAGGGTATGGCAGTAGAGAGAAAATAAACTAGCAAACACATAAAGTAATTACAATGACAAGTGTTATGAAGGAGCAAAACAGGATGAGGTAATGGAGAATGGTGGACAGTGAAAGTAGGACATTGTTAATTAGGTTGAGTGGTCAGGGAAGACTTCACAGAAATAGTATAATCTCTGAGCTGAGGACCTGACATGACAATTAGGATCGAGACACAGAACCTGGATGTTTAAAGAGAAAGTGAGTAGGCTGAGACATCCATTGACCAGATCTTTTAGGGCTTGATATTTTTGAAAATATCAAGATTTTGAAGGCAAAATCTGAATTTTATTTCCATCAGAGTGTTTACCAAAAACTGAAGAAGAAATGGAAGAATTATACCACCTTGGGATCTATTTTGAAGAAGAGTCAACAAAACTCATCAGATCAGAAATAGCGAATGAATGAGTAGAATAAAGCAAGGATGAGTTCCAGGTTTTTAGTTCCAACATCTGGGTAAATTACAAAACATTTGCTGGGATTTAAAAGAAAACAGACTGAGATTTGAGAAATGAGAATTAATTTTTTTTAGACCTGTTGAGTTTGATATGTTAATTAGGCATCTAGGAGAAAAAGTAAAATAGGCAGCTGGGGTGTGGAATTTGGAGCCTAAAGAGTACAAAAGACAGGACCTAATTAATAAAGGGAGGTTCTGTATTACAGCACATGTGTATGATGCCTATTTTTTTAGTTAATATTTATATATTAACAGACTACATAATTTGCCTATAGTTATCAATGTAGAACACCCACATTTTGACATTCTCAAGACCTAGTTTATGCTTTTTAGTAGTGTATTTTCTAAAATTTGTTTTACAATTGACTTTCACTTTCAAAAGAGACATTTAAAATAACGCACATATCTGACGAATATGGATTATTCATTAAAAACAAATGATATAACATTTTTCACTAGTAATGTTTAGACAGTCATGCAATGACCCCTTAGAGTTTGCAGGTGATTTTTCCCCTATTTTATTTTATATTTTGAAGGCAACAAAGTGAAAGTGTTGGAACACAAAAAGCAGATGATGACAGTGTGAGATTTAGACTCTATGACTTCTCTCAAGAGTTTTCTTTGTCATATTTAAATATGACATGGAGATAAGGAAGATACAACAGTATGAGAGAATAAAATTCCATCACGGGAGACGGAATGATGGTGACTTGATCTTGATATCTTGAACTTGTTTATTTGTTCATTTATTTTACCGGTTATCTTTTGAATGGGTTTAAAAACAATCAAAGGCTGAAAGCTTAGCATTACCTTGTCCCTGGTTAAGTGCATTGCTATTTATTCTTTCTTTCCTATTGAGAATGAATATATTAGTGCCCAGTTATGAGTGAGAACATGCCATATTCAGTTTTTTGTTTCTGTTATAGCTCACTTAGAATGATGGCCTCCAGCTGCATCCATGTTGCTGCAAAGGACATGATTTTGTCCTTCTTTATGGTGGGTAAGGGGCACACAATCATCCATTGTGTACCATGCCCACCACTGGGGGGGAGAGGGCCCACTTGATGTCAAACCTCGTCTTCATGCAATACACTTATGTGTTGGGGCAAAGGACATGATTTGTTCTTCTTTATGGTGGTGAGGGGCACACAACCACCCATTGTGTACCATGCCCATACTGGGGGGGAGAGGGCTAACATGTCAAATCTCACCTTTATGCAATACACTTATGTAGCAAAACCTCAAATGTACTCCACAACTCTAAAATACTTTCTTAAAAGAGAGAGAAAATGGTCATATTAAAAACATTTGCTCTTTTATCATGTTTTCACTTTCTTAGTTTCTGCATAACTTCAAGTGTGTTATCATCATGTTTCCCCCTTTTCATGTCTTGTAAAAGATGTAGCATTAAGTATTGAAAACTTTTCCTATCATATGTTGGTAACTTTAAATAATGACTTTTTAAAATTAATGTAGACTTAATTGTAATCAGGGCTTTCTGATATAGTTTTATTACAATTCTCTGTAGTCTTAAAAACAATTTAATTTTCCCTAAGATCTAGTTATTTAAGATATTTATACATTTTTAATTATTTATTTTTCCCAAATATTTGAGGCATACTATTATACATTGAGAAAGTCACCTCTCTTTTAAAATTCAGTTTTCCTTAAATAAGTCAAAGATACATTTAGTATTATCATGATATAAAAACATTTAGAAAAGTTTGCAAGGTACCAGAACCTTCTTTTCTGCTTAGAAACTACAAATGTACAAATGAGGAACTAGGATAAATAGATATCAACAACCTAAATTTCAATAGTTATAAAGAAATTTATGAATAGTTTGAGTGTTGTTTTAGAACCATGTGTATATATTGAAGGTTCTTTACAAGTGCTGATTTTAATACTTAATTCACATTTCATTCATCCATGCTATTTCCATTGAGGCTACATGACACATGAGTGTATAATTTTAAATAAGTTTTAGGAAAAAGAGTTCTTATGTTAAATAGAATCAAGATGGAAGACTCATAATCCCTAACATATGTTGTTTATATTTTAGATGATATTTTTAAGCATTAAATAGCTAGCTATCCAGAACTGAAGGAAGAAGTGATTTGCCCTTTTGTTTCCGCTATGAATTTGTTTCTTTTCTGTCTCTCCACCTATCAACAAAAATTCTCTTGTTTCCTGAAAAGTTAAGGTTGATACAAAATTACCTGTATTTAAACAGAACTTCTGGAGTTTCACTTTTCTTAGGCATATAAAGAGGCTATTCAGCCTGAGTATGTTAGAGATTCTCTCAGTAGGAATGAGCACATGTTCTAGAAGAAAGAGACTTTGTTTCTAGGAGGGCATTGTTAGAGGCCTGGTATTTCAGCAAATGAATAAATAAATCCTTGACCTGGTAGGAGGTAACTATAGTTCAACCACTCCTTCACTAGACAGCTTAGCAGACTGCTGAGAAAACAGCTCCCAAAGAACCCCCTGAAGAAACCAGAGCCTTGGTTCAAGTTGATGGGATTCCTTTATTGGTATCATCACATCAATTTGATGCATAGTACTGAAAGCCAGAGGGAAATGTCTATTGAAATTCAAGACTTTAAGATTCTCTGTGTTAAAAAAGCTTTTTTAAATGGCTGAAGATGAAATGAGTATTTTCTGTTTATTGGAAAGTGACTTTGTGTGCCTGTGCACGCTCGCGCACATGCGCAAGCCCACGTAAAACCACTGAATTAGAAACTCATGTTTTGATGACTTCTTTGTTTTGTTTTTTGTTTGTTTGTTTTTTTTGAGTTGGAGTCTCACTCTGTCGCCCAGACTGGAGTGCAGTGGCCGCTCCCGGCCACCGCAGCCTCGACCTGCTGGGCTCCGGCGATCCTTCCGCCTCAGCCTTCCGAGTAGCCGGAATTACAGGCGTGCGCTACCACGCCCGGCTGATTTTTTGATTTATTGTAGAGATGAGGTCTCGCTGCCCAGGCGGGTCTCGAACCCGCGGGCTCAGGCATTGATGACTTCTTATTACTGAAACCGTGGGGACAGCCTTGGTAAAATAGACCAACAGACCGACCCTTCCCTCCTCTTCTTATTTCCTCCATGTCTTGTGAACACCTTTTATGCCTCAGGCCCTGTTGCAGGCACTGCTTTTGGCAACAGGGTGTAGCAGAGAACCCCACAGGCAACGATCCTTGCTTGCTGTTATTAGAGCTTACATTTGAGTGAGTTCAACAATCTTTGTCCTCATTAGAGCTTACATTTTAATGAGTTCAAATTTTTGTCTCCATTTGGTATGTGACCTTGGATCTGAACTTCATTATCTTTATTATATGTAGGATGGGAATAATGTTTCTTATTTTATAGAATTATTGTGATGCTTGAAATGAGACAACACAAAACCCTGGACATAAGGGTTCAGATTTGCTCCCTCTCTTTGCTTCTCCTGATCTGGTTGCCAACATAGGTTTTGCTCCTGTCCTGTAGTCTCTGTACCTGCCTTCTTTCTCAGTCTCTCTCTGCTTTGATTTTTGTTTAACACTTTATGTGTCTCTTTGTGTGTCTCAGTACCTTTGTCTCTGTGCAACTGTGTCTCCTTATTTGTGAGTTTTCTCTGTGTGTGTCTATACCCACTGCATCGTCTGTCTCTCTCTCTCTCTCTCTCTCTCTCTCTCTCTCTCTCTCTCTGTGTGTGTGTGTGCGCGTGTGTGGGTGTGTGTGTGAGAGAGAGAGAGAGAGAGAGAGAGAAACAGGCTCTTTGTGTGGATGCTTCTGTGTAAATTTGTGTCCCTTTTGTGAACTAAAGTTCTCTGAAAAAAAATTTGGAGGAAAGAAACATTATTCCAGTGAACAGTTTGCAAACCAGGGAGACATAACCTTTATCTGTACAATGACCATTTGTATATCTAACCCTGAATTGTACCCCACATCTTCAAAATAAAGGAAATTAACCAAAAAAAAAAAGGAAAGTACATTCCTGAGAACCAAAGGAAGGTCTGGTTTTCATATTTTTATAGTAAAAGTCCCCACCCAGGCCCAGGTTCCCAATCAGGTCCACTTATGCAAATAAGTCAAATTTGCTGAGTTTTGATTGATTGTTGCAGCTGGGGTTCCTGAACAGGAACAGTCAGCTACGACAGTCTCAAGATTAAGCAGATGTGAGGGTTTTCTGGGAAATCAGAGTATCTGTGTGATCTCTAGTCAACAAATAACTTTTGGCTCCCTTTTAAATTTAGGCAGTTGGGGATTCATCTTGAAGGGTTTGCTCTTTCAGGTTCACACTTTGAACCCCTATATGAGTGTGTGTGTGTGTGTGTGTGTGTGTGTGTGTGTGTGTGTGTGTGTTTCTCTTATATCGTGGGTTTCTCTGTGTGTGTCACTGTGTCTATGTTTCTGTGAACTGTATCTCCATTTCACTCTCTGTCCCTTTTTCTGTTTTGTTCACTCATATTCTCTCTCTAGACTCTTACCCCAACTCCTCATTTCCTGGCTTTCTCTCTCTGTCTTGCTCTGTCTCTCTCTCTTCTGCTCTATGAGTCTCTCTTACTTTCTTTCTTGCTTTTTTTCTGTCTCTCTTAATTTTTTGCTTTTACTCTTTGTCTCCCTCTGTCTTTTAGTCTTTGTCACTTCATGCCTTTCACCTGTGTATGTATGTAGGTAGGCTTTATGTATTCATTCATTCACTTAATTGTACTCCGTTATATTATGCATGCCCTTCTCATTCCATTCCCAACATAGCTTAGATATTCTGTGATACTTAGCAACCTCATGTCTCAGGAAGAATAAAAACAAATAGAAATTTAGTCTTAAAAAGCTTTGGGTGATTTAAAAATAGAGAAGAGGATTTTTAAAAGTAATAGATGGATGTTATCAAGATTTGACTGTATTTTAGGTGATTTACTGTTAATTTCACAGTATCTCAAAATGGACATATGTAAAACCAGATACGATTAGTCACTCTCAGAACCGCCTCTCTATGTCCAGATTTTCTTGCCAATCCTGATGATGTTTTCTTCCTCAATTTGTTATTCTGCTGACCCTACTTTTCCATTTCTGTTATCACAACCTGGATTCTGACTCTCATCATCTTTTGTTTGAATCACTTCAGCTGCTATCCTCGACCCTCCTAATTTCCATCCATCATGCCAGTTGGTATCAGTTTAATGTGATTACATCAATCTCAACTTGATGTTCTGCCCTGACCTCAGTCTTCTTCCAGAAATCACTAACAGAGTTTCACAGTATAAATAGCAGAGTAGTTTTTTGGGGTTTTTTTTTTTAAGACTCATCTGACCAGTATTTTGCCCACCTACCAGTATGCTCAATGTGTGTAAGAGGAAGCTATGTATTTCAATGCTTTCATGAGGGTATTAACCCCACTTTACAAATAAAACTCTTTGTTATTTCCAATGGGATGAAGCCCTTTCTAAGAAGGAAACATAAAGGAAAGCACATGGGAATCTGGATGAGGAAGCTTACCAATATTTCTAGAAACAATGTATTGTACAATTAACCAGATGGTGCTTAACTTGTGTTAATACAAACAGGTTTTTGCTATTTGGACTCTATTTACAAATTAAGCTAGGATTCAGCTAACTTTTCCTCTAAAGCACCATTAGTAAATATTTTAAGTTTTGTGTGTCACGCTGTCTCTCTCACAACTCCTTAATTCTGCCTGTGTCATCTCAAAAGCAGCTATAGATAATCTGTAAATAAATGAGTGTGGCTGTGTTATAATAAAACTTTATTTACATAAACAGGAGGTGGGTTAGATTTGGCCCTGAAGGCTATAGTTTGAGAAGTCTTGATTTAGACTTTATGCTCACATCTTATTATATATTCCTTTTATGTAAAATTTCCATTCCTGTGCAAACTAGTTTTTTAAAAGCATTTTTCCCTCCCTCCGTGTATATATATATATATATATATATCTATATATCTGTGAGTGTATATGTGTGTATGTGTGTATATGTGTGTATATATGCCAAAAATAGGGAGTTTTTTGGGCTTGCTACAGGGCTTCATATACTTTTAATATTGTTATTATAAATAAAATAATGTAATTATTTTATTTATATATGTTGCCATGCTCATAATTTGTAAATCGCTTATTTATTATTTATTATAGAATTTGTAAATCATTTATTTATTATAGAATTGTGGGGTACAAGTGAAGCTTTACTACAAAATTAGGCTGCATGCAAGTGAAGTTTGGGCTTCTAGGTGGCCCTCACTCCCCTAGTAGTGGACCAGGTACATTTGTGTTTTCACATGTTCTCTCCTCACCCTCCTCCCTCCACCCTTCCACTAGCAGTGCCCAGCAACTGCTGATCACATCCTTGTACTAACATGAGTAATGTTCAGGGTCCACTTCCAGGTGAGAACGTGCAGTATTCAGTTCTTTGTTTCTGTGATAGCTCACTTAGTATGATGGTCACCAACTCCATCCAAGTTGCTGCAAAAGTTCATGATTTTGTTCTTCTTTATGACTGAGTAATATTTCATCATGTATATGTACCACATTTTCTTTATCCAGTTCATTTTAGATGGGCATCAGGGTTGGTTTCATGTTTTTGCCATTGTGAATGCTGTGGCAATAAACATGCATGTACAGGTGTCTTTTTGGTAGAGTGATTTATGTTTCTCTGGGTATATTCACAGGAGAGGGATTGCTGGATTAAATGGAAGATCAATTTTTTGTTCTTTTAGGAATTGCCACACTTTTTTCCACACAGGATGAACTATCTTGCATTTCCACCAACAATGTAGAAGCATTCCCTTTTCTCCACACCTGTGCCAGTATCTGTTGTTTTTGACTTATTAATAATAGCCATCCTTTCCAGAGTTAGGTGCCGTCTCATAATTTTGATGTGTGTTTCTCTGATGATTAGTGAGGCTGAGCATTGCTTCATGTGTCTGTTGATTGCTTGTTTATCATCTTTTGAGAAGTGTCTGTTCATGCCCTTTGCCCATTTTTTAATGAGGTTATTAGGTGTTTTTCCTTTCATTTTGTGTAAGTTCCTTGAAGAAACTGGATGTTAGGCCTTTGTCAGATGCACAATTTGCAAACATTTTTTTCCTATTCTATGGTTTGTCTCTTCACTCTCTTGATGGTTTCTTTTGCTGTGCAAAAGCATTTCAGTTTGTTGAGATCCCACTTGTCTACCTTAGTTTTTATGGCATTCACTGTTGGGGATTAGGTGAAGAATTCATTGTATACTCCGATGTGCATAAGGGTGTTTCCTAGGATTCTTGTAGTTTGAGGTTTTACATTTGGGTTTTGATACATTTTTTGGTTGATTTTGTATATGGTGATAAGTAAGGGTCCAGTTTCATTCTTCTGCATGTGGTTAGCCAGTTTTCTAAATATGGTCTCCTTTCTCCAATGATTGCTATTGATGGTTTTGTTGAAGATGTGATACTCTGTTTTTGTTTCTGGAATTTCTGTGCTGTTACATTGGTCTATGTGCCTGTTTCTGTACCAATATCATGTAATCTTGTTAACTGTTGCCTTGTAATAATATTTAAAGTCTGGAAGCGTGCTGCTTCCCACTTTGTTCCTTTTGCTGAGGATTGTTTTGGCTATTTGTGCTCTTTTTTGTTTCCATATGAATTTCTGTATTGCTGCTTCCCGGTCTGTAAAAAATGATATTGGTAATTTGATGGGCATTGCATTGAATATGTAGATTGTCTTGGGTAGGATGAACATCTTGACAATATTGATTCTTCCAATCCATGAGCATGGAATGTTTTCCCATTTGTTTGTCTCATCCTTGTTTTCTTTGACCAGCATTTTGTAGTTTTTGTAAAGGTCTTTCACTTCTCCATTTAGGTGGATGCCAAGGTATTATCATATTTTATGGCTATTGTGAATGGGATTGTGCTTTTTATTTGGTTCTCTGCCTGCTTGTTGCTTTGTATAGAAATGCAACTGTCTTTTGCACATTGATTTTATAGCCAAATTACTAAAGTAATTTGTCAGTGCAAGGATGCTTTTGACAGACTCCCTATTGTTTTCTAGGTATAGAATGATATCGTCTGCAAAGAGCGATTGCTTAACTTTATCTTTTCCTATTTGGATACCCAAGATTTTCTTATCTTGCCTGATTACTCTGGCTAGGATTTCCAGCACTATGTTGAATAGGAGGGGTGAGAGTGGGCATTGTTGACTTGTTCCTGTTCTTAGGGAGAATGTTTCCAGTTTCTACCCATTGAACAAAATATTAGCTGTGGGTTTATCACAGATGGCTCTTACTGTTTTGAGGAATATTTCTTCTATGCCTAGGTGCTTAGGGTTGTTTTTTTTAAAGTCAAGATTGGATGCTGGATTTTGTTGAATGCTTTTTCTGTGTCTAATGAGATAATCATGTGGTTCTTTGTTTAACATCTGTTAATGTTCTGAATTATGTTTATGGTCTTATGAAAGTTGAACCAGTCCTGCATTCCAGGAATGAAGCTCAGCTGGTCATGGTGGATGATCCTTGAAATGTGTTGTTAGATCCCATTTGCTAGAATCTTGTTGAGAATTTTTGCATCTGTGTTTATCAAGGAGATTGGTCTGTAATGCTCTTTTCTTGTTGGGTCTTTGCCAGTTTCGGGTATCAGTATGTTGTTTGTTTCATAAAATGAATTAGAGAGAATTCCATCATTTTTAATTGCCTGGAATACTTTCAATAAGATTAATATTAGCTCCTCTTTGTATGTCTTGTAGAATTCAGCTGGAAAGTCATCTGGTCTAGGGTTTTTTTTGTTTTTTTGTTTTTTTGGCAGGAGGTTTCCTATTACTGAATCGATTTCCTGGATTGTTACTGGTCTATTTAAAGTTTCAATTTCTTCTTGTTTCAATGTTGGGATGTAGTGTGATGTCCGAAAATCCTCCATTTCCTTTAGGTTTTCTAGGTTATTTGCATATAGGCGTTCATAGTAATCTTTGTTAATCTTTTGAATTTCTTCAGGGTCAGTTGTGACGTCACCTTTTGCTTTTCTAATTGTGTTTATTTGGACTCTCTTTAATTTTTTAAGTCAATCTTGTCAGTGGGCCATCTATCTTTTTTATTCATTCAACGAACCAGTCTTTTGTCTCATTGATCCTTGCTATGACATTTTAGTTTTCTATATCCTGCAATTATGATTTTATCTTAATAATCTGATTTTTTTCTACAGAAATTAGAATTCAGATGATCTTGTCTTTCTTGCTCCCACAGGTGTGATGTTAGGCTGTTTGCTTGTGATGTTTCTATTTTCTTAATATGTGTGTGCAGTGCTATGAATTTTTCTCCTAACACTGCTTTTATGGCATCCCAGAGATTCTGATAAGATATGTCTTTGTTTGCTTTTAAGGATCTTTTAATTTCTGTCTTGCTTTCTGTGTTGACCCAGAAGTCATTCAGTACCATGTTGTTTAATGTCCATGTCTGTGTGTGTTTTGGAGGGATTTTGTTGTTGTTGATATTAGAAGATGCGTGGTATTATTTCAATCTTTTGAAATTTGTTCATGTCCAAGAATGTGATCAATCTTGGAGTATGTTCCATGTGCTGATGAGTAGAATGTACACTCTGTAGACGTTGGGTGACATGTTCTGTAGATGTCTACTAAATCCATTTGATTGAGCATCAAGTTAAGTTCTAGATCTCCTTATCAGTTTTTTTCCTCTGCGATCTGTCTAGCCTGTTAGTGGGGTATTTAGGCCTCCAATTATGATGGTCCTCTCTCAGTTTACTTAGTAGTTGTTTCATAAAATCCGGTGCTCCTATGTTGGGTGCATATATATCTGAGATTGATATTTCTTGCTGGTGGATTGAGCCTTTTATCATTATGCAGTGTCCATTTTAAGTTTTGGTAGTTTAAAAGCTGATATCAGAATAGTTACTATGCTCGGTTTTGTTTTCCATTTTTGTGGAAAATCGTTTTACAGCCTTTAACATTGAGCCTGTGGGTGTCCTTTGCAGCAAGATTAGTTTCCTGGAGGAAGCGGACTTTGGGATCATGCTGCTTTATCCAGTTTGCCACTCTATGCCACTTCAGTGGTGCATTAAGTCCATTCACATTTAAATTAATTATTGAAATATGAGAGTTTGTCTCTATCATTGGACTCTTAGGGGGTTGCTTTGCTTCTTTTATCTTTTGTATTTATATATGTGTTTATTTTTCTTTTTGTGGGTGCTCTGTTAACTGTGTGTTTACCTGTACCTTTGTGGTGGGTATGACTGCTTTGTTTGCTTTTTTCTTTTATCTTTTCTTTCTTTCTTTCTTTCTTTCTTTCTTTCTTTCTTTCTTTCTTTCCTTCTTTTTTATTTTTTGCTGTGTTCAACAAAAGAATGGCTAAAGCATTGCCTAAAGGGTTGGTCTGTGGGTAGCATATTCTTTTAGAGATTGGATGTCTGGGAAGGATTTTAATTCGCTGTCACTGATGAAACTTAGCTCAGTGGGGGAGAGAAATTCTTGACTGGAATTGCTTATCTTTAAGAATGTTTAAAATAGGACTCCAGTGGTTTCTGTCTTGTAGTGTCTTGGCAGATAAGTCTGGAGTGATTCTGATGGGTCTTCCCCAGTAGGTGGTCTGACCTTTCTCTCATGATGCCTTTAGAAATTTTTTCTTTCATTCTTACTTTTTAGAGACTGATACTGTGTGTGTCTTGGGAATAGCCTTCTCATGTAATATCTTGTGGGGATTCTCTGAATTTTTTGTGATTGAATGGTTTCCTCTCTAGCAAGATGTGAGAAATTTTCTTTGATGATCTCACAGAATGTTTGTTTCATGGTGTTCTCAGTTGCCCTTTCTACTTCAGGGATACCAGTCAGGTGTAGATTTGACTATTTGACAAAGTCCCACATGTTTCAGAAGCTTTGCTCTTTCTTTGTGAGCCTTTTGGAATGTTTTGGTCTTCAAGCTCTAAGATCCTTTTCTCTGTCTGATTGATCCTGCTCCCTATGCTTGTTACTATGTTTTAAATTTCCCGGACAAAGTTATTCATTTTCATTATTTCAGAGTGGGCCTTGCTGAAATTAGCCAACTATATTTTTACTCCCTGTATGATTTTGGTGAGTTTTACCTCTAATTTCTTACAGTTCTCTTTATTCATTTTAGCCATCCAATGTCTGATTTTGTGAATGTCATCTAGGATAGGTCATTCTGGGGGGCTTCCATTGTTTGTGCTCTGGTAACTGCTTTTATGGTACTTTCTCTTTAATACTCTGAGGATTGCCTATTTTTTGGTAGATTTTTCCCCCCACATTTGTGACAAGTCTCTCTTCCCTCTCTATCTTTCCTTCTTTGTTTTGTTGCTTTGAAGTAATCAATGACCCTCTGTCCTAGGGCCCTTTCTGTTGTTCAATATAGGTCACTCAGTAAGAGAGAGAAGAGCACTCACTTCTACTTATGCTCCACCCTGTGACAGGCCTGTCTGCTGCAGATTTTCTCTCCCTGTTAATCTGGTGAAATTGGTTTTCAGACCCTGTTGCAAGCACTCTGCAAACAGCGGGTAGGAGAATGGGCCAATCTGCTGTCTGTGGTCTGCAACCCACATGCCTTCCCATCGTGAAGCTCAGGTGTCTTTTGTGTTTCTCCCTCCTTATTCGAGTTTGCACTCAGCATCATCATGTGGGCGCACAGGGCTATGAGGTGTTTCTTCCTGATCTGGTAGCAAGTTTGGTCATGAGCTGTTGGCAGCAGGCACCAGCTGAGTTCATTCTGCAGATGAGCCTTCCCAGCCCCGAAGCCAACAGCCTTAGCAGCTGTCCAAGTGTGAGTTTATTCCTTGTTCCACTTGGACTCTGGTCTCCTGCTCTGTGTCCTGACCCAAGACTTCTCTTGCATTAAGACCAACGACTCAAGTGTGACTGGGAGGGGTGTAAGGACCCACAGCATCTCAAGATCACTCACCCCCTCTCATTTACAGGACAGGGCTTCAGTTCTTGTGCAAACCGGGTGCACAGCGGTGGATGGGGTGCCCAGATTCCAACATTTATTGTCATCTTCTGGTTTCAGTGTGTTAAAGGAGACCTTAGCAGGGTGCTTCACCCATCCAATACTGTTCAGAGTGTCTCTGCCTATTGGTGGCTGGGTCCCTACTCTCTGCCTTGCTTGGTGTGAGAAACGTTGGTCTGCTGCTCCATGGTGGCCCTCTTCTAATCTTCTCAATGTACTATTAAATGACAATGGCAAGCATTAAACTTGCTTAAAAACAAAGGAAAAAATTAAATGAAAATGCACTATATTTTCTTATTTAATTGGCATTTCAAATTAAATGGAAAGTTTTAGTCTTAAGAATTGTGCATTGAAGAGGTAGCCACCTCACCCTCCTCAGTAAAATATAAATAAGAATGTCGTTTTACAATTTGGTAACAAAGTTAAAAAGATATTTACAACTGTTGACTTCTTCCAGGAATCTATCCTAATCAGATGCAAAAATTTATAGACAAGATATAGACTCAGTATTATTGTTGATAATGATGAACATTTAAAAACAATGTAGCAATGAGTCTTTCATCCCATCTAATTTTTTGTTGATTATTATGCCAACATTTGGAGATTTTCCTCTTTTCTTCTTGAAGTTAATTTCTGCTTTACATTTTATTGTGGTCAGAGAACATACTTTTAATAAAGGTTAATGCTTTATTTGACTAAGATACAGTATAAGACCCAATATATTATCAATTTACTTTGGTAAATTCTTCTTGGGCACTTGAAAAAATATGTATTCTTCAGTGATCTGTTACACTGTTCTCTATACATAAATTAAGTCAAGTGGTTATTTTTCTTTAAACTTCTATATTCTTTCTTTTTCTGCTTATTCTATCAGTACTTAGTAAGTTAAAAGTACTTTATATTTTTATGAATTCTAAACTTTTTAAATGTATTTAGTCTGTTTACATTTAATGTATTTACCAACAAATTTAGATATATCTTCTATCTTGATATTTTTATGTTTGCTTAATCTGTTTCCTTCCCCTTCTTACCTCCTTTTGAAATAATATTTTTCTTATTAACTTTTTCATTGATTCGTTCTTCAGCTACACATCAATTTATTTTTCTTTTATTTAAAAAAAATTTTTTTTTGAGCTGTAGTGTCACTCTGTCACCCAGACTGGAGTGCAGTGACTGCTCTTGGCCACTGCAGCCTCTACCTGCTGGACTCCGGCGATCCTTCCATCTCAGCCTTCCAAGTAGCTGGAACTATAAGCACGTACTACCACATCTGGCTAATTTTTGATTTATTGTAGAGATGAGGTCTCACCAAGTTGCCCAGGTGGGTCTCGAACCTGTGGGCTCAAGCAATCCACTCACCTCAGCCTCCCAAAGTGCTGGGATTACAGACTGAGCCACCGAGCCCGGCCCTAAATTTTTTTATCTGAATATTTGTATTAGCTTAAAGAATCTATTACGGTGTATCTTAAAATATAACTTTTTTCACTTCTTTGCAATGCAAAGCTTTATAGCACTTTAATTATATTTATGTATCTTTAATATTTCATGTTTTATCATCTCTTGTAATTATACATGTGTTAAATCTTTGAAACATTATTAGCTTTAAAGAAATTAGAGACAGAATCTCAGGCTGTCTTCTAGGCTGGAATGCAGTGGCGTGATCATAACTCACTTGAACTCCTGGACTCTGTCAAGTGATCCTCCCATCTTAACCTCCTGAGTAGAAAATTATTTTAAAGATTAATACTCATTCACATTTATCTTTTCTGGTCTCCTTTGTTTCTTCCTACTTTTTGTTTCTTTGCTCCTACATGATATTGTTTCTCTTTTAAGAACTCCCTTTAGTGTTTCTTCTGGTACCATTCTACTAAAAACAAAATTCCCAGTTTTTGTTTGTTTAAAAACATGGTTTGTCTTTTAGTTTTGAATAATGTTTTTACTCACTATAGAATGATGGTTTAACAAATTATTTTCTTTTAATATCTTAAAGCTATTATTTTATTCTAAGTTCCATGGTTATTGTTGGAATGTCATCCTATTTCTTTCTGGCTGCTTTTTAAATCTCTCACCCCCATTTTTGTACTTTTTTTTCTTCTTAGCAATTTTACCAGGAAATTTCCAAGTGTATCGTCCTAGTATTTAACTGTTCGTGGTTCTGGAGTCTTTTTTTCCATAGCTTCATTGTTTTCTATTGCTTTTGAAAAATACTTAGTTAAAAATCTCTTCAGTTATTACCTCCTCTCGATCCCTTTTACTATTCTATAGGATTCCACATATATATATATTTCAGATTATCATCTTTTACTTCCTTTTATATATTTTTACCCTTTAAAATAATCTATGTTTTAATCATCACATTTTAGAATAAGGCACTAAAATTCTGACTCGCATGGCTAGGATTTGTCAACAAAAGGGTCAGATCCTAGGCTGATTTAGTAGGGATCCAGTCATTTTATTGAGGTCTTTTCAGAAGTCAGTATCTTTCTCTTGAATTGATCAGTTTCCTTGATAATAACTCAACAGTTTCTGTGTTGGTAAATAATTTTGGGTATCAGAGTTCTGGAATCAGAGCAGGTGAAGAATTTAGTGACCTTATCATTTAGTATGTACACTTTCATTAAACTCTCCTGTTTTCAGTAGTGTTTGATTGAAATATAATTATATAGGCATGAATATCTAAGCAAAGAGCTTATTTGAGAACTAAGAATTGTAAATTGGGACACATAAACTGTGGTCGCCCCTGGTTGTACCTAAGAAATAAAGGGAAAGGCTGGGGTTTTATTGAGAAAACAGGAAAGTTATGTTAGTTGTTTTGAAAGAAACTCATTGGTGTCATCAGTGTCTTGCAGGAGCTGGTGAGTTCTAATTGATAAGTGGCAGCAGTTACTAGGTAAGACCTAATATTAAAGGTCTTTGCGGTTTTGCTGTTGAACTACAAAAATAGTTTTTAGAACAGGCATGTGTGACCTGGATGCCCTTCCCCATGGTCTCTGACTCCATTTTAGTCAGCTGTGACATAAATAACTCAATGTGTATAATCAATTGTCACAGTAAGTTCTTCAATGCAAACTGGTGTCTGTCTGGCTGGATTTCTCCAGAGAGTAACTTTCCAGTATTCAGCCAATGCATAGCAAGGATAGACTCACAAATGCATTGCCTATATTATGAGAGTTAATTGTACAACTACCTCTTAAACAAATTTCCTACTAAGCTTTCTGCCTTCCTCATTCTTTATGATGCTTGCTTGACACTTTCAGAAGCATTTGTTGTACCCATCTACAAGCTTACTTTTTAGCCTTATCCATTCTGCTGAGCTATATGCCTTTTATCTTTCACATTTCAGTTTTCAAAATTTCCTCTCACTCACTTCTCTTTGTTCTTGAGAGTTCATAGTTTAAAATATTTCCTTTAAAGCCATTTTAATAGTGCTTAGAGAAGGAATTGAGATAATGTGACCAATTGATCGCCAGAGACACTGATTTCTCTATGTTATTGTTGTTATTTATTATTATTTCTCATTATTTTGTATTACTTTTGGTGATGATGATGATGGAAGTGTCTCAGAGTAAATCATGGACATACTGTGACTGCACTGATAATATATTCTCATTCTAATTTTAAGCCAGTATATAATTAATGTTAATTAACAGAGTGCTTATTGAATATAGAACAAAATATAATTCTGTTTTTGTTATAATTCTAAAATATGAATTAAAAATAAAAATGTGAATATTGCACATTCTAAAATAAGGGTTACATACAGTCAAAATATTTTTTTATTATATTTGCAAGTCAAATATTAGAATGATTTGATGGCCTCAATTTGTTGTTTATTCTATGTTAGGCACAGCATACTGTACACATATACATACTGTACACAGCAGTATGTGACATAGGTACTATCATCATTTTTTACAAATGAATAAACTGAGAAACAGAGTAGAAGTCAACATCTCATTCAAAATTATATAGCTAATAAAGATAGACCTGGGAGTACAAAGTCAAACATGTTTTATAATATTTTTTAAGTAATATTTTTTTCCTGAAAAATGCTGTCTTCTTTACCTGGCATCTACCCCAAAAAGCCTTCAGTAATCTGGAATTTAGAATGAGTTGTGCCCAGATGTGGGAAAACACAAGTTATTATTCTTTGCTGTTGTTACTTTCATTAGCATTTGGGGAAAGTTCTGCAGCAAATTTATATTATTATTATTATTATTATTACATGAATACATTATTGCATGAATGCAGCTTGCTTCAGGAACTAGAACTAGTTAAAGGTAAAACCCTTTATTCTAACAGAGAGAAGGAGAGAAAGATCATAGAGTGCGCTTGGCAGTTGGAAATGGCATACGAAGTGATGTATGGAGACAATTTCTAGATAGATTTGGAAATATTAAGATGTGTGAACTTTATGGAGCTACTGAAGCAAATATTTCTTTCATGAACCACACTGGAAAAATTGGAGCAGTTGGAAGAACAAATTTCTTTTACAAAGTAAGTACAGTATTTTCTTTATAAAAGAAATTCAATGAAGTCTGCTAACTCTCTTCTGGACTTTGTGCTTGTTGAGAACTTCTAGAAGTAAAATAATGGCTCTCAGTGAGCAATGGTACTATAGATTATGCAAATCTCAATCATCTCCCATGTCTTCCCTCTATAATATGAAGATAATTACGCCCAATTTTTTGTCCAGTTTTCAAATTTACTGACATAATGTATAAATAGCAAGCATAGGTCCTGATATGTATTACTATGACTCTTTCAATTGTCCATGAATCTATCCATTCCAGTGTTTTTATTTATCTTTCATTGTTTATACCGCTCAAAACTTCTGTAAGGTTTTGAATACATGTGTTTAAAAAATAAAAAACAAAAATCTGTATCAAGATATCACTGAAATCTTAAAAGTAGCCAAAGAAACCAACTTTCTAAGAGTAAAAGAGTGATAACTGATTTCTCAATAGCAAGCACAGAAGACAAAAGGCAGTAGACAGATATATTCCACTTGCTTGGTGAAAATAACTGTCAAAGTAGAATTTATGCTCAAAAATATTTTTAAGAATAAAGGTGAATAAAGAATAAAAAATAAATTTATAAAGCAAAATTCACATGAACTCAAAAGGAAATGTCTTCAATAATGTAGACTATTTGAATAATGAATTAAACAAACTGCTATACAATATATAAAGACTCCTACATCAAACAACTGCAGAATACCCATTCTTTTCAAGCATTTATGAAAACTTTACAAAAATTACTGCATTTAGAGAATTCCAATAAATTGCGAAGGATTAAATACATAGAGATTATGATCTCAGACAACAGTTTAATTGAGATGCAAATACATATTTAAAAAGCAACCAGATAATCACCCATTTATTTGGAAAGAAAACATTTCTAAATTTCCATGGGTCAAAAAATTATAACAGAAATTAAAAGAATTATGAACTGAATTATAATTAAAATGTTACATTTAAAAACTTGTAGACTCAGTTAAGAAAACCTGGAAATCAGATAGAGGTAAAGATTCATCTATAGATTAATTTTTAATAAAACAACTAAAATGAACTCAAAATAAAAGGAAGGAAATAGTAAAGAGCAGAAATTAATGAAATAGAAGAAAACATTTAGTGAGGAATATAAAAATCTCATACATATAATTTTTTAAAAAGTAAAGAATAGATTCTGATTGATAGAGAGAAGATACAAATACGAGGGAACAATACAATTCTGATTGATAGAGGGAAGATACAAATACGAGGGAACAGTATGTACAATAGGAATTTGGTCCTCTGGATCAAACAGTCAGCCAAGATTTTATCTGGAAGTTTTGAGAAGATGGCATCATGATTTGCAGAAGAAATGTATGAGTTGTGGCAAACAGGTGACTGGTTCTTCCACCATGACAATGAACCTACCCACACCTCGCTGAATATTCGGCAGTTTTTGACCAAAAAAAACCTTACCCCCATGCTCCACCTTCCCTAGTCACCTGATCCTGCCTCCAAAGACTTTTTTGTTTTCCTGGATGAAGTCTTCAGAGTAAAACGTTTTGCCAATGTGGAAGAGGTGAAACAAAAAACGGCAGAAGCACTAAAAGGCATCAAAATTGATGTGTTCAAAAACTGTTTTGAGCAGTGGAAAAAGTATCTTGATAGAGGAGTTGCATCAAAAAAGAGTACTTTGAAGTTGACCAACGTTTAAACGTAATAATAAATACACAATTTTTAATAAATAAATTCCATTTGGGGAATCCTCTTTGTAATGTCAAGAATGGAAAAGGGGATATGGCTACCAATACTTTATACATTAAGATAACACAACATCATATGTTAATTGAGTTCATGTCAATAAATCTGACATGAACTGGAAAAATTTCTAGAAAAGTAAAACTTACCAGTATTGGCTTAAGAATTATCACACCAAAAACAAATTTATGCCCCAAAATCTTCCCTTAGTTTCAGAGAGTTTCCTGGTTCAAGGTACTAAATATTCAAAGAGCAAATAATTCCAATCTTATATACTCTACCAGAGAATAGAAAAGGAGAAAAAAGTCCCAACTCACTTTTTGACTCCCAAGCCTGACACGGACAGTGCAAGAACAACAGTTCTTCATACAGACTTGGATGAAGAAAGTCTTTGGTCAATTATCTCTCTCCTTAAGTGTGTTTCCTCAGAGGCCTCTCCTGTGTCCTGAGGGTGGCACTATCCTTATGACACTACTGTTGTGTTTTCCAGAGACCCCACCAGTTTTAGAACTGTTTCTGGAAAGAGCTTTAAGAATCCTGTAGTGCAAACTTTGGTGCATTTGTATTACTTGCATCTCTAGCTTCTTTAGTTTTATAGATTAAGATTTCTGTATAATAACCTGCCCTAGATCAAAGAACACCTAGAAGCAACAAAAATATATTTTTGGCTTTCTAGTCTGACTTCTCTTCAGTATCTGGAAGTAATTGACAAATGTGTTTTTCATGTCACAGCAGCTCACCCTTTTAGTCAAGCTGCCTTTTCAAAGCTGGTGTCAATCACACTAATGTTCTAAACCTAAAGAAAGCGCAAACTATTTTTATAATGCATTCTTTTAGGATTTGGAAGGTCTAGTTGACATCTCAGAAATGAACTTGACACTGAACAAAAGTATTTTGTTGAAAGTAAGTGCTGATATTACTGAGCTTTGCATTCCTTGCAGTTAATTTTCTCAATTCATTGCACTGGTTCCATTATAAATTTGGTATTCATATTAAGGCCCCTTTGTGAAGCTGTCATTATAAAGTCAAGAGTATAATGAAAATGATTTGTATTTTATATTACTGACTTGGCTTCATTAAAGTTTTTGAATGTTTTAAAATTCTCTCAGACTATAATAATGTCAATACTATAAAAAGTCAGGATTGTCTTCAATTTATTTGGAAAAATTCTGATTGTTAAGTCATTTTAGTTTTCTTTTTTCAGTTTAGAAATGACAGAAATCATATCAATGCCATGTGGATTATCGTGTCTTTTATCATTTTATTCATATGTTGCTTTGTTAGATAGCAGATATTCAGAAAAATTTGGTGCAGTAATTATTTCATAATTAAGTGGGAAGATTTGGTAAGTGTATCTCTCAAAAATGCAAGCCCAGTGGAGGCTCATGCTTACTATCTCAGAGTGAACCAACCTCCAAGCAGAGATAGAGTGCTACAAGTGAAGGAGAAAGATAAGGCAACTACACAGAGTTTCTGTAACCCAAATGTTCTTCTTATGTGCTACATTTACTATTTGAGTACATAAGACTGAAGAGATAGAATCCCATATATTAATTCAAGGCAAACAGTATAAAAAAATTTGGTGACAATGTATTTGAGAAACAAACCCAAGTAAAATTGTTTACTGTCTTCTTTTTTTCTATAGTATTTTCACCTGGAATAAATAATTAAGAAGGGACAAATATGAAATACACAGATGAAATAAATCTTGAACAAAAGGAGAGAATTAATCTAAATAAAAGGTAGCTAAGAAGAATATAAATTTACATTGGTATAGCAAGTTCACCAAAATGACTGAACAATGTTTACAAAAAAAATTTCCGTAAGCTCAAAAAATTTCAATAATATTCTCTTTAAAAATAAGAGCTAATGAGAAGGAAAGATCAAGGAAAACATAACTCAATGAAATAAATTGAAAAGTAACCATGCTCAGCACAAAGAAAAAATAGAAGAAAAAGTGAGAATATTATAGAAGTGAGCACCACATTAAAGAACTTAAAAATCAACAGCACTGTGAACATTGTTAGGGAGCAAGATGGGTGGAATTAAGGAGTCCCAAAAACACAATAAAAATAACAAGCAAATGATAGTTTAAAAATTAAGAAAAAGTATTTTGAAAGCATAGACAGTTATCTGACTTGTGCTTACTTGTTGTTCTTGCAGAAAAGAACAGATCAAAGAGAAAAATAATTATTTCAACGCTAATAGAAGGAAACATCCTAGAAGTAAGGTCTTGAATCTTCAGCAAAAGAGCACACTATGTTTCTGGGGAAAAAATATGTTACAGAGTAATCATTAGGAAGATATGTCTTAGTGAAATTTCTGAACAAAAATTAAAGAACCATAAAGAGATGAATGCTGAGGCGGAAAAAGCAAAGGATGTACAAAATATAACACAGGTGAAGATCAGAAACATCTCAAGCCGGGCTCGGTGGCTCAGCCTGTAATCCCGCGCCTTTGGGAGGCTGAGGTGAGTGGATTGCCTGAGCCCGCGGGTTCGAGACCCGCCTGGGCAGCGAGACCTCATCTCTACAATAAATCAAAAAAAAAATCAGCCGGGCGTGGTAGCGCATGCCTGTAATTCCGGCTACCTGGAAGGCTGAGGCGGAAGGATCGCCAGAGTCCAGCATGTCGAGGCTGCGGTGGCCGGAAGCGGCCACTGCACTCCAGTCTGGGTGACAGAGTGAGACTTCCACTCA